>NW_027496578.1:0-50784 GCF_021521415.1 Bidens hawaiensis | reverse complement strand
ATAAAGACGAATTACCATGCTAGGCACGCAAAACGAGAAAACAAACTACCGGTAGTTTTGACTAAAGAACTCTAAGTGATATCACAATCTAAGTCCTGAGTAGTGTATTGGGGTTAACATGGTCCCCGGATCGTGTACGGTACTGGGTTAACAGTGTCCCCGGACGTACCGGTTAACACGAATTTAAGTTATATTGATAGAAATTGTGTAGTAACGATTTGGGGATCGTATTACAGATCTGTACCAGTAGCTGTGCACCGTAGTACATCTTGCTCACAGGAAGGTGAGTTTTCACGAGCCCCTTTTTACTGAACTGTTTTAAATATTTTCCCGGGGCGGAAAGCATGTTTTTATCAAAGTGTTTAAGTACATGCCGATCGCATGGAAACGAATGTATTTATATAATGTTTATTGTACGGAAATCGTACGGTAATGTATTAAGATGGTAATTAACTAAGTTGCTAATATTGTAAGGCCCGAAACAGTGTTCTGGGGTAACCGAGTTCCCAGAGGTTATTAAATGTGTTTATGGGGTAACAGAGTTCCCAGAGATTATTAAATGTGTTTCTGGGGTAACAGAGTTCCTAGGGGTTATTGGAAATATTCTGGGGTAACAGAGTTCCCGGAGGTTATTCGATATGTTTTGGGGTTAATAGAGTTTTCACTTGTGAACTCAGTATAATTACATCACTTACTTACGATTTTTATAATGATTTGTCATGGTTTATTTAAATTAGTGAAACTCACCAACTATTCGTAGTTGACCCGTTTTCTTTACATGCTTTCTAGGTACACTCAAATCGGAATGAGTGATATGTGTTCGATGCTGTGTGCTATTTTGTGGAAGTCTAGAGATCTATATTTTTCATTAAATATGATAATGTACGATCGGTAACACTTATGTGATAACGCTTAGATGGTTATGAAACTCAGAACAATGTAATATGTTTAAATTAATGTAGTGGTGTTTTCTTTATAAACAATGTTGTTGATATCAGATGTGTCTGTTGCATCCCGTGTACGTTTCCGCTGCGGTTACGGGGTGTTACAATTAACCCATCAAATATTAACCAATTTCAGTAAGATTTGTTGGGTTGGGTTCGTTTTTATCATTCTCATACAGATCTATGATTTCCCAAACAAATCCGAACCTAAATGAACGATTTCTAATTATAACGTACCTTAAACGTGTCGGTGTACGAACATGGTCTAGGCTTGATATTGCTTTGGTTCGTCACGACAATCAAGCACCAACGTGTTTGGGTTTCCACCTTCGGATCTTTTCTCGGGTTATAGGATAGTTTTTTTGTGTGTTTTTGATGGTATAGGCTATGGTGTAGAGATGGATAAAAATGGAAATGTTTAAGGTTTAAGGTGCATTTATACTCCCTTAAGCCCATGGACCTAAGGCCCATTCCATCTCTTATTCCCACTTTTAAAGTCCAAGCCCATCATATTATAGTTTATTTATCTAAACTGATAAACGACACACTATAAAATAAACGAAATTTATTTTATTAATCCTTTTCAAAAGCAGGATTTTACATTAATTAACTTTCATATTTTGGCACCTTTAACCCTAAACTAAAACTAGTACCATAAAATGTTCTCATCTTCTAACCATAGGGGCTTAAATGCAAAATTCACATTATAACCCATCAACCCAGTAACCCTGATCCAAACCCATTAACCCAGACCTGTTTATTGACTGGTTTATACTAATTCCCGTCACCCACTAATTCGCGTCCCACAATATGTAAATAACCGAAAGGTGGGTGCCAATCTCCTATGTCATAACCAGGCCTCTCTATTGATAGTTCTAGAGCCAACAACACGGTACTAACACTACGTGAAAATTGACCTTTGGTACACGAAAAAGTGAGGCCGTAGGCCTTTAGCCACACACATTTGATTCAGGTCATATGTAACCAAAGTTTGTGACATTGTGGGTATGATATGGCCACACACTGTTTTTAGTGGCCTTATGTGGTTATAAGTGTGGCTAAAGGGTACAGACAATAGTTGCTGGCCATCAAGAAGCCTCTCCAATAAGTGTGGCTAAACGGTAGAAAATGACCACATGACTATTTACTATGAGTGACCATTGCACGTATAGAGCCACATGAATTCATGTTTCAGCCACATAAATTTTATAATAATGTGGCCAATAGGGTTGTGTTAAGCGAGCATTGTAACCTATACCGTGTGGATATAGCAAAGCAATGGTCACTTAAATTTAATAATAGTGCAGCTAATTCTATCATATAGACACTAGATATTACACTAAAAGTGGCTAAAAATGTTTACTTGCCACTCAAACACTCCTTTGTAGATTATAGTGTGGCTATTGTCTTCCCGTTTGTCACACATAATGCTTTTCGTAATTTAAAGTATGGCTATTGTCAAACTTTTCGTCACACATAGTGAGGTATTGTTTGGCTAATCATATCATATAGACACCGGAGGTTATTGTCAATGTGGCTAAAAATGTGAACTTGCCAGTCAAACACTCTTTTGTAGTTTGTGGTGTGGCCGTTGTCTTACTGTTTATCACACATAATGCTTTTCCTAATTTAAAGTGTGGCTATTGTCAAACTTTTCGTCACACATAGTGATGTATTGTGTGGCCAATCATATCATATAGACACTGTAGGTTATTGTCAATGTGGCTAAAAATGTGAACTTGCCACTCAAACACTCTTTTGTAGTTTGTGGTGTGGCCATTGTCTTACCATTTGTCACACATAATGCTTTTGTAATATAAAGCGTGGCTATTCTCATATTTTTTGGGCACACATAGATAAATGTGGCTATTTCATAAGTTTAACAAACCCAATAACATAAATTCAAAACGAGTTTACATTACCAAACATTCACTAATAAGTTATAAATTCAAAATATTTAAAACTACTACTAATTACTACCGACCTCAAACTTTCTCATAAACTCATCAAATTGTTTTTGCCTGCTTTCTTCATTTTCCTTAAGTTCTTTTTCCATTTGTTCCATTCGTTGCACTCGTTCTTCCAACTCGTTTCTTGACTTCCTTTCATTTTCTCGTTATTTTTCCATTTCGGATCTAACTTTTTGAACCTAAAATTGTTAAAATATTAGCATCATAACTAGTAAAGGGTTAATGTGAGGCGAAACCTCAAAGCCAAGTAGGGGTGTTCACGGTCCGGTTTTCGCGGTTTTTCGTCAAACCATAAACCAAACCGTTGGTAACGGTTTTTGATTTATGTAAACCAAAACCAAACCATATAACTTTTAAACCGAACCAAACCAAACCAAGCAGATATAAAATAATTAACTAATATATTACCTGAAAACGAGCAAACATACGAACGATCACATTCTTTGGCACCATTCTAAATGTAGCCCAATGTTCAATATAGTGCTCGATTAGTATTTTTATGATATTCCTATATATGAATCTCATGACTCGCAAACCTATAATATTTAAGTAACCAAGTAAGTATATTTGTAACTTAAATAATGAAAATGTTAAAACTAAAAACATACCTATCCCAAATCTTTACAATAAATTTCTTCCCAGAGGTATCCCGAGGCACGATAGACGACATGTCTCCCACAGGTATACATTTGTAGACTGATGTACACATAATTATACATCTTTGATACTTAACTTGTTTAATTTGAACTTCCATGGATAAACAAGCAAATAAAAGAGAAACGGGTAATTTTCTAGAAGAAATGGCGATGAAATGAACTTCAAGCGCAAAGCATGCCCCATGCCCAGAAAGACACAGCCCAATGCATAGTCAGGCACAACCATGCGCTCATTCAAGCACAACCTATTTCTACCTTAACAAAAAGAAAAGTACAATTTGTCATCTAGCAAGGTCAAGCACAGCCATGTGCCCACATTGGCACAGCCCGATGCCTAACATGATGGAAGCAAAAAGGACTGTTGTCGGCCAACAAGGGTTCACACAACCCATGCTTGAATTGGCACACCGGATAGTCAAATGTGTGCACATGCTTCAAGTACAAGAGATATTCTGTCAGAGATTTGGGGACCAGCATGGGCTGTGCGGAATTTGGCATACCTTGTGCCTCCTGCAGCAGTTTGCCTATAAATTGGCCTTTTGTGTTCTCTTCTTCACACACCGAATTACATACACAAAAACACTCCCTTATCACCATAATTCTAGAAGATTGAAAACATGAAGAAGCTCTTGAAGATCCATACAACATCAAGAAGGAGTACTAGCATTCACATAATCATCTAACTTGGTTCTTCGGTTAGATTATCTTAAAGTCAATTATGAATGCTTTGTTCTTTTATTTTGATGTATATTTCATTATTATCATGAGCTAAACTCTTCATATCACCTTAACTTATGATGAAACTTGATAACTTTTGATGGTTTGAAATAATATATGGTAATTTTATGTTGAAATAATGATTAATTCTTGGTTATCCTTTGATGAACTATTGTGTTTAAACAATTGAAATTAATATACAAGAATTATAAATGGTATGTCTTGTTATGTTGAAAGACTCTTGATTTTATCATTTATTTATAAATGTTGTTCTTGCAACTTTATAACTTTTAATCTAGAAATAGTTAAAATAATTCTTGCATATTAACATGAAAATTGGTTAAACACATATCCTCATGTTTAGATTTGAAAAGATTGAACATTTGTTATGAATTGACATTCTTGTTAAGTAATATTATAAGTATTTTGTTAACACAACTATTTTGATATTACACTTGGGTTGAAAATTCATAAATTAAAGGAATACTTAAACTTTTTCTAATTTAATCAACCATAGGTGGATTAGGTGTTTTTCATGTAATCTTTCCGAACGGTTGTTAGATTTGAGTTTCGTGATTGAATGATAATCTATATCCTTAAATTTCAACATAAAGGTTCACTTACAATTATGATTTGAGGTGATTAGTTTGTATAATTCATACTAGTTTTCCAAAAAATCAAAGGAATAGTTATCTATAACTAGTGACTACTCTTTTCCATAAACAAATTAAAATAGTGAATTTGCCATATATTTGAGTTTACCATCATAAGAAGTCAAGTGGATTCTAAAGTTAAGGTGATAGCTTTTAAATCTTGAATCTTTCCATTATCATATTTTTGCTTGCTTTATATTATTGTTATAAGTCACTTTGAAAAGTTACTTTTAAAAACTAAAACTTTTAAGATATTTCTTACGGTTATTATAAAATGCAAGGATTTAATATTGAAATTTACGTGTCCACGGATTGATACTCGGTTCTTACCGTGACTATATTACTTACACGATTGGTACACTTGCCATTTGTGTGTTTTATTAAGTTTAAGTGAAAACCCATTTTTAAACCCGACAATAATCTAAGTTTTTATTTTAACCGTTGTTTATAATTGTAAAAAAAAAAATTTTGTTCATTTTAGTTTATTTAGTTTTAGTCTAAAAAAATTTAGTTTATTTAGTTTTAGTCTAATCTTAGTTTACTTAAAAAAAGTCTATTTATTTCCGCTTTACTTGTAGTTCACTTTTAGTTGTTTAGTTTTCTTTATATATTTTCTTAAGTAATGAATGTCCACCACGCTCGCACCTGAGCTTGTTTCACCACTTTCGGAACCCGAACGTCACCTTCACCAAAGGTTACGCAACCGTTCACGTGTAGTAGCAGAGACAATCGAAAACGAGGCGTTTGAGGACGTAACTACCGAACAAAACATGGTGGCACCCAATAACCCAGAAAACGAACCTATCATGGACCAATACGGTAAGCCGACCCTCGAAGGTTATGGAAGTGGCGTGGCATCACCAAAAATCACCGAACACTTCGAAATCAAATCCAGCACCATTCATATGGTGGAAAACTCTATTCAATTCCATGGGCTTCTCGATGAAGACCAATTATCTCATATCTCTAGATTCTTACGAATTTGTTGTACCTTCAAAATCCAAAACTGCCCTGAGAACCAAATTAGGCTCAAGCTTTTTCCCTTCTCCCTTCGAAGCCATGCCTTGGATTGGCTAGAGTCACTGCCATCTGGCACAATTACCAATTGGGACCAGATGGTAGAGCAGTTCCTCTTGAAATACTTTCCACCAGACAAAACCGCAAAGTACCGAGCCAGCATCACCGGATTCAGAACCGACGAAGACGAGTCGTTGCACGCAACCTTGGAGAGGTACAAGAGCTTGCTAAGAAGATGTCCACACCATGGGCTGAACAAATGGCTTCAAGTCCAAACATTATTCGACACCCGATCAAGCCAAAACAAGCAGGCAATCGACCAAATTGCTGGTGGGGATCTCGGAACCAAATCTCCAAACGAAGCATTCGAAGTTCTAGAGAAAGCAGCCAAGAAAAGCTTCGCTTACAACCCACCAAGGTCCACACCATCACACAAGGGTATACACCAAGTTGACTCCAACACTCTTTTCACAGCGCAACTCGAAGCACTCTCAAAGAAATTTGAGCAACTACAAACAGAGTTGGTGAAGGCCAAGAACAAGTGTGACACTTGTCGGGGAGAACACAAAACGAACTATTGCCAGCAGAGCATGATGGTTGAAGAATTCGATTTCGTAAGCCGACAAAACAACTCCTATGGGAATTCATACAAACCAAATTGGAGGAGTCATCCTAATTTCAGCTGGAAGGATGGAGCAAACAACCAAGCACCACCTGGGTTTTACAAACGTCTTTTCAACCAAAACCAAACTTACCAACCCAAACCCCAATACCATAACCAAGAGCCAAGTACCAGTCAACAAACAACCAACGAAACCACAACAAATAGTCTTCTAACACAATTGTTGGCTAACACTGAAACTGCAAACAAACTAGCTGAGCAAAGGAACCGACTAACCGAAGAGAGATTCCAAAAGAATGAGATAGAGCTAAGGAATCAGAGGGCACAGTTGCAAAACATTGAGACTCAAGTGGGGCAACTTGCTCAACTATTCTCTGAAAGACAACCATGTGGCCTTCCAAGCAACACAGTAAACAACCCGAATGCAGCTGTAAATGCAGTCACCTTGAGGAGTGGCAGAACCACTATGGTTACCGAACCAACCTCAGAACCAATGGTCATGGAAAAGGAGACTGAGATTCCTGAAGAGGTGCAAGAGAGGCTAGTCCCAGCAAGTACCGCACGACCAAAGGAACCAGTCAGAACCTATATTCCTCCAATTCCTTATCCAGCGCGTTTGAAGAAAGAAAGGTTGGAGGCTCAATACGGAAAATTTCTCGAGCTATTCAAGCAACTCCACATCAACATTCCATTCATTGAATCACTTTCACAAATGCCAAAATATGCCAAATTTTTGAAAGATGTTCTTACTAACAAGAGGAAGTTGGAGGAGCTATCTCATGTCACGTTGAACGAAGAATGTTCAGCCATTCTGCAAAACAAGCTTCCAGAGAAAATGACTGATCCAGGGAGTTTTACTATTCCTTGCCTAATAGGAAGTTTGTCTGTTAGCAATGCCCTAGCCAATCTAGGAGCTAGTATCAATTTGATGCCTTATTCGGTTTTGCAAAACTAGGGATAGGTGAACCAAAACCCACCCGCATGAGCATCCAGTTAGCTGATCGTTCCATAAAATACCCTTGGGGTATTGTTGAGAACATGCTAGTCAAAATTGACAAGTTCGTGTTCCCAGTAGATTTTGTGATCTTCGACATGGATGAGGACTAGAATGTTCCCCTCATATTAGGGAGACCCTTCCTAGCCATGGCTAGAGCACTCATTGATGTTTGCACGGTCAAACTAACTCTTAGAGTAAACGATGAGCAGGTCACATTCGACATACGTAGATCCATACAGCACCCACAACACCATGATGATTCACTTTATTACATCGATGTTATTGATTCTGTTTTGAGTTTCCATGTGAGGAATTCCGCCATCTCGAATGCTCTTGATACATTAATTCTCAAAAAACCTATCTATGAACCCCTTCGAGAGGATCACATCGTCGAAGAAGTCATCAAATTGGAGGACCAAGAAACGTCTTCACCACAAGAAGTTTTCGAAGTTGTCGATCTCAAATTTGAAAACAATGCTAAACCATCCACTAAGGAACCACCAACCTTGGAGTTAAAGAACTACCATATCACCTAGAATATGCTTTCTTGGAAGGTGAATCTCAACTCCCTATGATCATCTCAGCTAACTTGTCGATTGACGAAAAGAATAAGTTGCTCGATGTTCTCAAACTTCATAAGAAAGCCATCGCATGGAAAATTATGGATATCAAAGGCATTAGTCCTTCTTTATGCACCCACAAAATCCTCATTGAGGAGGACTACAAACCTGTAGTTCAATATCAAAGGCGTCTGAATCCCAACATGCAAGATGTCGTGAAGAAAGAAGTAATCAAACTCCTTGATGCAGGGTTAATCTACCCTATCTCTGATTCACCTTGGGTAAGCCCGGTTCAAGTTGTACCCAAGAAGGGAGGAATGACTGTGGTAATGAACGAGAAAGATGAACTTATACCAATGAGAACTGTCACAGGCTGGAGAGTATGCATTGACTACCGTAAGCTTAATGACTCCACCAGGAAGGATCATTTTCCACTTCCTTTCATTGATCAAATGCTTGAATGTTTGTCTGGGAAAATGTTCTATTGCTTCCTTGACGGTTTTTCTAGTTATTTTCAAATTCCCATTGCTCCTGAAGATCAGGAAAATACTACATTCACATGCCCTTATAGTACATTTGCCTACTGGCGAATGCCCTTCGGGCTGTGCAATGCACCTGCTACCTTTCAGCGTTGCATGGTAGCCATTTTCCATGAGATGATCGAGCACTCAATGGGAGTCTTTATGCACGATTTTTCTGTTTTTGGAGAAAATGTTGACAAGATGTGAAGAAGTAAATCTCGTTCTTAATTGGGAAAAATGTCATTTCATGGTTCGCGAAGGCATCGTTCTTGGTCACAAGATCTCTCAAGCTGGACTTGAAGTTGATAGGGCAAAAGTCAAAACAATTTCCAAACTCCCACCTCCAACATCTGTCAAAGCAAACAAGAGTTTTCTTGGTCATGCGGGTTTTTATCGCCGCTTCATAAAATATTTTTCTAAAATCGCTCGACCAATGACCCAACTCCTTGAAAAAGATGCACCATTTATTTTCTCTGATGAATGTTTGAAAGCTTTCAACTTTTTGAAAGATAAACTTATCAATGCTCCGATTATGGTTGCTCCAGATTGGACATTACCTTTCGAAATCATGTGTGATGCAAGAGATTTTGCTGTAGGAGCAGTTCTAGGCCAAAGGAAAGATAAGCATTTTCACCCAATCTACTACGCCAGCAAAACTCTCAACGATGCACAAGAAAACTACACAACCACCGAAAAGGAGTTGTTGGCCGTAGCGTTTGATTTCGACAAATTCAGATCTTATTTTGTTCTTTCAAAAACCATCGTTTACACCGACCATGCAGCCATTCGCTATCTTTTCAACAAGCAAGATGCAAAGCCTCGACTAATCCTCTGGGTCTTGCTACTTCAAGAATTTGATATCGAAATTCAAGATAAAAGGGGTGCAAAAAATGTCGCTGCCGATCATCTTTCGCGTTTGGAGTGCTTAGCTTCACACGAACCACTGGGGTCTCACATAAATGAAAATTTCCCCCATGAGTTTCTTATGCACATTCAAACGATTTTGAAAGAAAAAGAAGATAAGTGCCCTTGGTTTGCCGATTATGAAAACTATTTAGCATGTGGTATCATGCAAAAAGGTTTAACACACCAGCAGCGTAAAAATTCTTTTCTGATCTCAAGTATTATTTTTGGGAAGATCCACAGCTGTTCATGATCGGAGCCGATCAAGTCGTTCGTCAATGTGTGTTCAGAGATAAAGCAACCAAAATCCTCCAACATTGTCATGAAGGACCCACAGGAGGACATCATGGGGTCACATCCACCGCAAAGAAGGTGTTTAATGTCGGTTTCTTCTGGCCCACCATCTTTCGAGATGCTCATGACCTTATAAAATCTTGTGATGCATGCCAACGGGCAAGCAACATTTCTGCACGAGATGAAATGCCTCAAAAGGCCATACATGCTTGTGAAGTGTTCGATGTTTGGGGGATTGACTTTATGGGACCATTCCCGACTTCATTTGGAAATCGGTATATCCTAGTTGTTGTCGATTATGTTTCAAAATGAGTAGAAGCTCAGGCTTTACCCGCCAACGATGCTAGGGTAGTTGTCAAATTCCTTAAGAAGCTGTTTTCACAATTCGATACCCCAAAAGCTTTAATTAGTGATCGAGGGACCCACTTTTGCAATGCCCAAATGGAAAAAGCCTTGTATCGCTATGGTGTCCACCACAGATTTTCAACATCATACCACCCACAAACCAGTGGGCAAGTTGAAGTCACTAACCGGGGCATTAAGCGTATTCTTGAGAAAACAGTCGGGCAAAATCGCAAGAATTGGTCTGAAAAGCTAGATGAATTATGAGCTTTACGAACCGCTCATAAAACTCCTATCGGTACCACACCGTTTAGGTTGATTTATGGAAAAGCTTGTCATCTTCCTGTGGAATTGGAGCACCGAGCATACTGGGCGTTGAAAGCCGTTAATCTTGACTTGGTCGATGCGAGCGAGACTCGATTCATGCAAATTCATGAGCTAGAGGAATTAAGAAATCAAGCATATGAGAATTCCACAATCTACAAGTAACGCACTAAGTTGTTACACGATAAGCGTTTGAAAGAACACAAAGATTTCAAAACGGGTGATCGTGTTTTGCTTTACAACTCTAGGTTGCGTTTATTTCCCGGAAAACTTAAATCTCGATGGTCAGGCCCATACTTAGTAAAGAAGGTTTTTGAATATGGGACCGTGGAAATCGAAAATGGAACGGTCAATCATTTAAAGTAAATGGTCATCGTTTAAAACTCTATGTCGATGGACAAACCGGAACCGTCTCGGAGGTAATGCTCCTCCATTCCAAGTACCCTTGAAAGAAAGTCTCGGGTCTAGCCAAGACCCTTAACCAAAAACTTGGCACTTGCACATAGTTTTTATTATCAAAAAAAAAATTATTTTTAAGGAAATGTCTAGACAATTTTCAACATATTTGGGGTGCCAGTAGTTCCATGCCCAGTCTAGACGTTATATATTCTATTTTTATGACTTTTTTATGTTTGTTTGGATGGTTGTTGCTTCTTTCGTTGAAACATCTACCTAGAAGAGAAGTGTGGATTTCGGACGCAACCATTGGCCACCGGCATATAGGGGAGTTACTTTTCATCTTTTCCCTACATTTTGTATTGCATTTTTATATATCTTTTCACATTGAGGGAAATGTGAGATTCAAGTGTGGGGAGGGGTTTACTTGAACTTTGTTTTGTCCAATAAAATATTTTCAAAAAATCTTTCCAAATTTTAATTTTTGTGTCAAAAAAATATTTTAAAAAAAATAATAAATAAAATACCATTGTTTTTGACAACGAAAACCAAGGGTTAAGGTTGTTTTTCGAAAAGTGCTCGTACAAACCAACCACCGAATCAACTTTAACTTAATGTGAACACCGAAAATATGGTTTGTATTTCTTGAGAAAAACTTTATGCAAAATGTGGCGTTTAAACCCAATCCCTCCATTTCCGTGAGAAAAGCTTCAAGCCTTATTACAATTTATCATCGGTTACGTTTTGGCAGATTGAGTGAGTCATTTGTTTCGTGTGAATTAGAACTTGTTTGGGCATACCTTTCGAGATCCGAATGAAATGTTTGTATAAAGATGGAGGTAATATATGACCTACCCAAACATTTCCTCAAACATCATCACAAAACACATTAACCCTACTCCAAAGAAACATTTCCTTTTACCCAACACAAAATCATCCAACCACATCAACCTCTTCAATTTCAAACAATTTTACACCACTTTTATTTCAAGATCAAGTTTCAAGAAGACCAAAGAAAGTCAAGAAATATGTTTTAATTGTTGGTCACTTTTTATGTATATAGTCATATCAAAAAAAATTCAAAATCAAAAGAAGATCGCCATACACAAAAGGTGATGAAAGGAGAAAATATTGTGAACTAAAAAAGCATGGAAGATTTATCATAGCTCCCGATCAAGTTACATTTGTTTATAATTACTTTTCTTTTAAACCCATGAACCTTAAACCAACAAACCTTCCACACTCTATCCCAACCAAACACCAATAGATATTACCTCCCTGTTTACGCAAACATTTCAATAAGTGGGTGGAGAATGGATCCCCCGACAAGCTTATTTTTCAAAAGTTGCATTTTGACAAGAGTGTTCATATACATACAACATTACATGTATGATCAGATATAAAACCGAGTGTGAGTGAACATTGTGAGAACGTGTAATTTTTCATAAAAAGAAACTCATAAATACAAACCATGTTTTCCTATGTCACTACATATATTCATAAGATCACCGTTGGTTGGGTTGTTCGTGTATCTTTCTACGGGGCCACCTTAACTTTTTGGGGATGTTATAGCTACGGTCTCGTTATCCTTTACCATTTGGAGAATTTTCATGTTTAGCTTGCTTGAGGACAAGCAAGGTTCAAGTATGGGAATGTTTGATGTCCACATAATTATACATATTTTATACATCAAATACGCTCCAATCTGTGGTATTTCTTGGGAATTTTAGTTAGAATTGATACTTAACTTGTTTAATTTGAATTTCCAGGGATAAACGAGCAAATAAAAGAGAAACGAGCAATTTCTAGAAGAAATGGCGATGAAATGAACTTCCAGCGCAAAGCATGCCCCATGCCCAGAAAGACACAGCCAAATGCATAGTCAGCCACAGCCATGCGCTCATTCAAGCACAACCTGATGTCTACCTTAACAAATAGAAAAGTACAATTTGTCATCTAGCAAGGTCAAGCACAGCCATGTGCCCACATTGGCACAGCCCGATGCCTAACATGATGGAAGCAAAAAGGACTGTTGTCGGCCAACAAGGGTTCACACAACCCATGCTTGAATTGGCACACCCGATAGTCAAATGTGTGCACATGCTTCAAGTACAAGAGATATTCTGTCAGAGATTTCGGGACCAGCATGGGCTGTGCCGAATTTGGCATACCTTGTGCCTCCTGCAGCAGTTTGCCTATAAATTGGCCTTTTGTGTTCTCTTCTTCACACACCGAATTACATACACAAAAACACTCCCTTATCACCAAAATTCCAGAAGATTGAAAACATGAAGAAGCTCTTGAAGATCCATACAACATCAAGAAGGAGTACTAGCATTCACATAATCATCTAACTTGGTTCTTGGGTTAGATTATCTTAAAGTCAATTATGAATTCTTTGTTCTTTTATTTTGATGTATATTTCATTATTATCATGAGCTAAACTCTTCATATCACCTTAACTTATGATGAAACTTGATAACTTTTGATGGTTTGAAATAATATATAGTAATTTTATGTTGAAATAATGATTAATTCTTGGTTATCCTTTGATGAAATATTGTGTTTAAACAATTGAAATTAATATACAAGAATTATAAATGGTATGTCTTGTTATGTTGAAAGACTCTTGATTTTATCATTTATTTATAAATGTTGTTCTTGCAACTTTATAACTTTTAATCTAGAAATAGTTAAAATAATTCTTGCATATTAACATGAAAATTGGTTAAAAACATATCCTCATGTTTAGATTTGAAAAGATTGAACATTTGTTATGAATTGACATTCTTGTTAAGTAATATTATAAGTATTTTGTTAACACAACTATTTTGATATTACACTTGGGTTGAAAATTCATAAATTAAAGGAATACTTGAACTTTTTTTAATTTAATCAACCATAGGTGGATTAGGTGTTTTTCATGTAATCTTTCCGAACGGTTGTTAGATTTGAGTTTCGTGATTGAATGATAATCTATATCCTTAAATTTCAACATAAAGGTTCACTTACAATTATGATTTGAGATGATTAGTTTGTATAATTCATACTAGTTTTCCAAAAAATCAAAGGAATAGTTATCTATAACTAATGACTACTCTTTTCCATAAACAAATTAAAATAGTGAATTTGCCAGTTTACCATCATAAGAAGTCAAGTGGATTCTAAAGTTAAGGTAATAGCTTTTAAATCTTGAATCTTTCCATTATCATATTTTTGCTTGCTTTATATTATTGTTATAAGTCACTTTGAAAAATTACTTTTAAAAACTAAAACTTTTAAGATATTTCTTACGGTTATTATAAAATGCAAGGATTTAATATTGAAATTTACGTGTCCACGGATTGATACTCGGTTCTTACCGCGACTATATTACTTACACGATTGGTACACTTGCCATTTGTGTGTTTTATTAAGTTTAAGTGAAAACCCATTTTTAAAACCCGACAAAGTGTGAAAAATCTTTAATAAAAACATATATATATATATATATATATATATATATATATATATATATATATATCACACATCATAGACCATCGAAATCGCCACTACCAACACCATCCTCATGTGATCCAGCAAGTGATACCCCACCATGATGGTTTTCGCCCTTCCTAGGTACCGTGGTACGTCCACGCATAGCACGACGACTATCACGCATAATCACATTAGACATAATGTATACAGAAACACAAACTTGAATCGACGACTCGTTGGTCATATTAATCAATGTCAACTGTACAAAAAAGTCCTAACATGTATTCACACATCGTATCATGGCAAATCAACAAAACATTCATCATACAAATTAACTTATGATCACTTAGTTCACGAGACAGATTATAGCATGTACAAACTGATTTTATTCACCAAGAAAATATTAAGTATAAATTCTACAAAATTTACCACAGTAGAATATATGAATTAGGTTTCTCAAACAGTTTTTATTATATTTTCCTCATGCATACAAAACTCACAATAATTCAACCATTACAGGTATGTACCAACAGTTCAGCAGATTGCACAACAAACACTTGTTTAATGGTTCTATCAACTCAATAATCCAAATTATGCAAGACCAATTGGGTTATCTTCAAAACTCATAATACTAATTTTCAAAACTGGAACCAACCCGTTTAGTTTTGTCATTAGGGAGTTATGGTGTCGGAATGACAGACCAGAATATAACTCCCCGAATCAGCTTTGACCAGTGTTTTTGTAAAATCATAAAAACTGTTCAAAACTCATCCAAAAATTAAAAACTTTACCTTTTTGGAAACTAGACTCATAGAACTATATTCTAGAATCAAAAATTGTTTAATAATCATCGTTTAACATCAAGTTAGATACCAATAAATAAATAAAAACGAATCTGTCAGCAAACTGTTGTCATCAAAACTCAAACCCTAACATATTTATGACATCTCTAGGGTTCTAATTCATCAATTAACCTTTTAGCGATGAAAGAAGATGTACTTTACTTCAATTACAAGTGAAATACATACATTTTTAGCGATGAAAGAATGTGTACTAAGCTTAAACTACAAGAAATAACACTTAAAATTGAAAATCCCCAAACTTGGTTCTTAGGGTTCTTCACACTCAACATGAATCCGGAAAAAATCGAGATAGAATTGATAGAAACCGACACCACATGTGAATTCCTCTCACAAAAATAATAAGATTAGAGCCCGGAATCAAATGATTTGGTTAAGAATTGAGTGAATTAGAGAATTAATGATGAAGGATTATGGTGGGTGTAGAGAGATGAAGAAGAATAAGAATAAGAAGGAATGAATAAAAGAAAAAAAGGTAGGTTAAATATGTGGTAAAAATTAGATTTAAAAATAGGAGGGTAATTCAAAATTTTTTGAAGAAAATAGTGGGTGAATTTAATTTGAAATTTTGATGGAAGTGAAATTAATAGGAACTAAATAGAATTAATTTTTTTTTATTTTTAATAGTTAAAATAAATAGTTGTTAGTGTGTGTGTGTGTGTGTGTATATATATAAACTAATTAAACCTTAAATAATATAAGAAATTGAATCTTAAATATAAAAACATATAAAATAAATACAAGTGATATTTATAGTTGCTCTAAAAGAGTTGTATAAGAGTGTAGTAATTAGTCTTAACACCCAATAAACCATACGTTCATTAGTGGGTCATACTAGTTCTTGATCAGTGTTAGTGTCCCATTATAGCATTTATCATATCACAGTTGCTCTAAAAGAGTTGTATAGGAGTGTCGTTAGTCATGGTTAGGTGTTAACGCCTGAAACACACCATACTTTCATTAATAGGCCTTATTTGGCTATCATTAGTCATAGTTGGATGTTAGTATCCCTTGGTTACGTCATAGTTGCTTTAAGAAGTTTTTATAGGACTATCATTAGTCATAGTTAGATGTTAACGCCCAACACATATCATACATTCATCAATGGGCCTTGATTGGTATTATTGGCCATTATAGCATCTATCATGTCCCCATTGCTACAAGAGGGTTGTATATGAGAATAGTGAGCCATAAACATGTCTCAACGCCCAATAACATGTCATACTTTTATTAATGGGCCAGATTGGGCCTTGATTGTTGTTAATGGCCAGTATGGTTTCTATTATGTCATAGCTACGTTAACAGGTTGTATAGGAGTGTAGTGAGTCATAGTTGGACGTCATACTTTACATTAATGGGCCGTCTTGGGCCTTGATTGTTGTTAGTGACCCATTGTAGTCTCTATCATATCATAGTTACTCTAAAAGGGTTAAATATGAGTTTAGTGAGTCATAGTTTGGTTAACACCCAATAATATGTCATACTTTCATCAATGGGCCTTATTAGACTTTAACTGGTGTTTGTGGCCCAATATAACCTTTATCAGATCATAGTTTCTCTAAGAAGGTTGTATAGGAATGTCAATAGTCATAGTTAGACGTTAATGGCTGATAACATGCGATACTTTCATCAATAGGTCTTATTCGGCCTTGTTGATGTTAGTGGCCCATTATAGCCTTTTTCATGTCATAGTCGCTTTAATAGGCCATATTAGGGCTTGAAATCTCTTAGTGGCCTATTATGGGATGTGATATTTAACATTAGATATTTAAGGGTTATATCGTATTATATGGAGTCATATTAGACCATAATAGACAAAAACAAGTCATACATGTCCTAATGGACCATATTGGGCCTTGAAATCTATAATGGACCATTATGCATATAATTTTAAATTGTGTCTTAAGAGGTACAACCTGCTTAACCCGTCGATATACATTAAACATAGGGGTGGAAAATGGGTTGGGTTGGGTCGAAACGGGTTATGGGTCGGAACGGGTTGTGGGTCGAAACTGGTCAGGGTCGGAACGGGTCAATTAAAAAAAGGGTTGTTATGATTCAAGTCAGAACGGGTCAGGGTCAAAAGATTCGGGTCATTACGGGTCCGGGTCAAAATGGGTCAGCGTTGGAATGGGTCATAACGAGTTTCGGGTTTTTTTTTTTAGAGAAAATATTGATCCTTTTATATATAACACAAACCGAACTACATCTGGATAATGGGTAAGCGAGCAACAAGCTGCGCCGCTATCCCCTTTTGAATCGCAAAGCCTATTCTATTAAATATAAATCCTTGGTTTCGGGTCGTTTTATATAACAAGGAAAATGGAGGAAATGTTTTAGTTTTTTTACTTTTTCCGTTTTTTATTTATATTTTGACTTATGATTTTTTTTTTTTTTTAAATTGTGTCTTAAGAGGCACAACTCGCCTAACCCATCGATATACATTAAACATATGGGTGGCAAATGGATTGAGATGGGTCGAAACGGGTCAAGGGTCGGAACGGGTTATGGGTCGAAACGGGTCAGGGTCGGAACAGGTTAATTAAAAAAAGGTTGTTATGGTTCGCGTCGGAACGGGTCAGGGTCAAAAGGTTCGGGTCATTACGGGTCCAGGTTAAAATGGGTCAAGGTCGGAACGGGTCAAAACGGTTTTCGGGTCGTTTTTATTTTAACAAGGACAACGGAGGAAATGTTTTAATTTATTTACTTTTTCCGTTTTTTTAATTTATATTTTGACTTATGATTTTTTTATTATTATTTTTGAATATTTTTATAAATTGTGTCTTAAGAGGCACAACTCGTCTAACCCGTCGATATACATTAAACATAGGGTGGAAAATGGGTTGGGTTTGGTCGAAACGGTTTATGGGTCGGAACGGGTTAGGGTCGAAACGGGTCAGGGTCGGAACGGGTCAATTAAAAAAAGGGTTGTTATGGTTCGTGTCGGAACGGTTCAGGGTCAAAAGGTTCGGGTCATAACGGGTGCGGGTCAAAATGGGTCAAGGACGGAACGGGTCAAAACGGGTTTTGCGTCGTTAAAAACGAAAAAAGTAAAAAAAAATAAAAAATAAATAAAAACTAAAACGTTTTCTCCCGTGTCAACGTTCAGCATAAAAAAACTGAGAAATGAGCCTAAACTGAAACCCAACTCGTCGAGTACAAACACTCATGTTGGCTCGTTTAAGCAATTTTCAGTTCCTTTCAGCACTTAACAGCTCGTTTTTATAGCAAACAGCATGTTAAACAGCTCATTTCAGCGAGTTTTCAGTTCGTTTCAGCACATAACAGCTCGTTTTTATAGCAAACAACATCTTAAACAGCTTGTTTCAGTGAGTTTTCAGTTCGTTTCGGCACTTAACAGCTCGTTTTTACAGCAAACAACATGTTAAACAGCTCGTTTAAACGATTTTTCAGTCCGTTTCAGCACTTAACAGCTCGTTTCGGCACTTAATAGATCTTTTTAACGCGTTTTGACCAATTTTGCAGCAATTCAGCAATTAAAAATCAGCAGTTCAGCTCGTTTTTGCCCGTTTCAGCAGGTTACATAACCAATACTTCAAAACGTTTTGTGTTTTCAATCCAGAAAACAAGTATAGGCAAACGTTTAGTGTTTTCAAAACCAGTATGTCCTTGTTTTTAATCCAAAACCCGGTGTCGCGTGTAATAGAGTTTTCTCAAAATCAAATGAATGCATTTGACTCGCTAACTATTACCTAGTACAAGTGTTTTAAATTATGAGAATATGTTCAACAACACATGACTCTAAGACCCACGTATGAACTCACACACAAACACAAACTTGACCCAACAAATCGTTGTTGATAATAAGTAATGTCAACATAACCAAAGTCCTTAAATGTATCAACACATCATAACCCGTTCACGAGACAGATTATGGCATGTACAAACTGATTTTATTCACAAAGAAAAGATTAAGAATAAATTCTACAGAATTTACCACAGTAGGATGTATAAATCAGGTTTCTCAAACAATTTTTATTATATTTTTCTCATGCATAGAAAACTCATAATAATTCAACCATTACAGATAGGTACTAACAGTTCAGCAGATTGCGCAACAACAACTAATTTAATGGTTCTATCATCTCATTAAACCAAATTGTGTGAGACCAATTGGGTTATCTTTTAAACTCATAATAATAAGTTCCATAAGTGGAACCAACCCGTTTGGGTTTTTCATTAGGGAGTTATGGTGTCCGAAAAATAGACAAGAATATAACTCCTCGAATCAGCTTTGACATATGTTTTTTTAGAATCGTAAAAGGTATTCAACACTCATCCAAAAATTACAAAATTTACCTTTCTGGAAACTAGACTCGGGATACTATATCCTAAAATCAAGAATCGATCAATAATCATTGTTTAACATTGAGTTATAGACCAATCAATAAACGAGAACGAATCTGTCAGCCAACTGTTCTCAACAAAACTCAAACCCTAACATGTTTATGACATCTCTAGGGTTCTAATTTATCATGTTAAAAACCCCCGTTAGATCTGATCACAGGATGGTTGATGAAGTTTGGAGCAAGAAGCAAAGTGATGAAGAAGAGTAATGAGCTTCAATCGATATCTATGGATTAGGTTTGTAATTGGGAGGAGGTGAAGGTGATGGTCACATGAAGCATAAAGTGTGGCCATTAACTAATAATAGTCACGTTTGTTGTTTTGCTGTCACTATTAGCTTTTAGCCACACATCAAATATTATAAGTGACTATCAAATAATGCTTTATGGTCACATAAACACGTAAGCATGACCATATATATTAGCTTTTAGCCACATATGAAATAATTAAAATGTGATCAATAAATGTTAATAGTCACGCGTTTTGTTTTAATGTCACCATTAGCTTTAAGTCACACATAAAAGCATATAAGTGGCTAACAAACAATGTTATATGGTCACATTGACCTGTAAGTGTGACAATATGTATTAGCATTCAGCCACATCATTGAAACCTATTGTGGCCGTAGATCACATTCGGCCACACTTTTCTAAGTGTGGCTAGTAACTGTCACATTTTTTTTGTTATAGTGTGGCTAAAGGTTTCGACCAGTTGTGTACAGGTATGTTTTTTAGTCAAACGACCAAACATGTGTGGCAAAAGCTCCGAAAATGTGTGACTAATGTTTAGAACATGTATGTTTTTGTCACATGAACCAAACATGTGTGGCTAAAAGTTCTAGCAGGTGTGTTTTTTTGTCACACAAATAAAAGTTGTGTGGTTAAAACTATGATTGGTGACCTTTCCACACATTTAATCTAAAGTGTGGCAAACCGATTTCAGCACATGTGTGGCTAAAGCCCTTTTTTCACGTAGTGTATGTTGAGTCACTTATTCCACATAGTTCAATCCTTGGCGTTCAGTGTCACGCCCATTAATCGCTTCCGTCCTTATAGTTTGTAAGATGCAAAAGTTCGGTGCATTAAAACTGAACAATTTAATTCTTTTATCACGTGACTAATATATAATAATTTATGTGATAAGGAAGAGACATAAAGACAATTCGAAAGTTTTAAAGTAGGTGAAATTTTAATGGCTCCTCCACCCTTTACGGGAACCATTCTGCCATTCATAGTCTATATGTAGTTAATTTTAGGTTTAGAACGTGAAATTATATCGAATAACTCAAATATCACGGTGCCGGTAACACCCTGATTTGAAATGGAATTAGAACAAGTTTATTGATATTGTTGTTATCTTACTAAAATGAAAGAGTGATACGTCCCAAATACCACTTTCATCAAAAACCCACGTTTCATTTAGCTTGCAAACATGTTTTGTCATTTCCATTTAGTACCCACGTTTAGTAGTATTAACTAGTTGATAGTCCCCCGCGCGTTGCGCGGGTGAGCTTTCCGGTGGTGTTAGAAGAGTGTTTAAATTGCTAACCTTTTATATCCATATAATCACCACGTATGATGCTAACTATATATATCCATATAATCGCCACATAATATGCTAAATGTACATATCAATACAATTGCCACATAAAGCGCTAACTATACACAAAAGGCCAACTTTGTATATCGATTTGGTAATTCCAACTCAAGTGAGACCTTTAAGCAATTAGCTTCTTTGGTTGCTGAACTAATTGGAGTGATTTCAAAAGGTGAGGCGGTGCTGCAAGTTCTGGCAAAATACCAGCACACTTTAATCCCCATTCATGAAGCTCAGTTTTAGGCCTTTCCATGTCAAGAACCTACATATCAACAAAATAAAAGAAACTCTACATTGAATGAACAGAAAGATAACCTTTTTACAATGCAAAAAAGTACCATTGAAGATTAATTAAAATTAAAATGAACAAATGCAAAGAACAAATTCAATCTGGATTTACACATACCTCCTGCTGTTAAGTTACGAAATTCGAGTTTAGCGAAATTATTCATTTTAAGAAGCGGAATCATTTGAATGCTTCACTATCTTGTCTTCGTGTTTATTATTATAATCTTTAATGGATCAAAGATGTGTTGTGAACATATGACCTCTTCAGAATACTATTTTTGCTGCTATTATATACCATTATAGAACTTAGCATTGCAGCCTGCTGAACCATGAAAAAAATTTATGTGTTGATGTGGATTTCCGACACGGATTTGTGGCAGCAAACAATAATACTCTTACCAAATAAAAAAATTACCTCTTACCTAGGGGATTAAACACGGATTCGTGGCAAATATACACTAATGCATGCCATGGTTTATCCGTTGCTCACAAATAAAGGCTTGCCATGGTTTTTCCTTCTGTTCATATGTAGCATGACATAAATAAAGCATTTGAGTCTAATCTTATTAAGCTCTTATGGCACCCCATTTGTTGTACATAAGTAGGTCTTCCTGTTTCCATTATATCCAATTTAAATTAAAAAAAATGAAAGCATTTTCTTGAGTTAAAAAGTCATAATGCCCCACAAAGGAGGTTGAAAGGCGCTTAAATGACACATTAGGAACTGTCCGCGTTTGTTCGTTAGTTTGATAAAAGTTAAACAAACTAACACCGGGACAAAGTTTGCGATGTTTGTGTTCCTTTGATTCGTTTACGGGCCTAGAGCAAATGCAAAACTTACTAACAAATATTGACAACACAAATGCAAATAATACAAAAAAAGAAAAAAAAAAGGCAAACAGTAACCTGAAGGTGTGAAATGCCATACCGTGCACCATCAGATACAAATGCCATCCTCCTCTATGACTATGCCAAGGTTTGAATAAACAGTTGAGCCAACTTAAGCGCGCAGTTGCTAAATATATAAATGACACGTATACATCAACAAACAAAACTGGAACGATAACCAACAAAGTTATCAATTATACATACATTTTCACCTTGTCCAGCTCTGTAATCATTTTTACCCTCAACAGTAGAGAACCCAAGTGCTCACTGTTAAACAGAAACCATCATTAAAAATGGCAACATATAGTTTTATACATAAAAACGATACAAACGATTTATTATTTCACATGCTTTGAACATCTTACCTTGTCATATACATCAGTAAAGTTCTTCATGTAGTTAACTTCATAGCCCAAATACTTCAAATACCCTAAACTGTAATTATGGATTGGTTAGTTTGAGTATGGCAAACCAAATAGCTAGAGTATAAAAACTTTGCACCAAATGAATGTATTGCTATTCATCTAAGGGTGTGTTTACATACTCTAATGAATTGGCCTAGAGGTATCATCAAAAGAATGAGATACGTATTAAGTTAAACATCCACAATAAGATAAGATAATATAGTTGAGCAATTACTTAGCTGGATAATATTAAACATCCACAATAATGAGCTTTGTATTCGAAAATTCCGAAGGACCAGTTGAAGAGTTAGGTCCCAGCAGAGCCCAGTTGGACCCGCAAGACTCACCTTGAAGAGGAACGTCTGCGCAGAAACCAACTGGATCCGCAGGACCAACCATGCTCAGAGACGTGACGTCCTTACGCGCAGTACGCAAGCTGGTCCCGCAGGAAATGCCTCCCAATGGTGAAGGACTCCGCCTGTCCCCGCAGCCTCAGATACAAGCTATCAGGGAAGGCCACCCGCGCAGCAAGGCTACACGCACAAGGCACTTAGCTCTCAATCACTCAGTGTCACCTGAAGGAATGAGCGAAGCCGGGAACAATCCCGCACAAGGGCGGGAGGGGGAATACTCCCGCCCAAGTAAGCCAGTCCGTACGATACGGGAAGATCTTCTGTACTGTACCTGACGAGGTATGGGAAAAAGATCTGACTAAAGATACGACAGCTTATTGACCACAGTATGGCGAGCAGCATGCTCCTGTACTGTGTCACTATTAGCCGCTGCCTACTCACCAACTACTGCCATACCACGTGCGTAGCCGGCAGTTGGTGGAAAAGTAATAGTACACAGCAGGCCTGGTCACTATCAGCCGCAGCCTACCCACCAACTACCAGCAGGGCACGTCCGTAGGCCACTGTTGGTGGAACAGGAACACTGTTGCAGCCGGCCACACCTCCTTGGAAACCTACCTTCGGCTATAAATACCACAAATGGTATGATCATCTTATCTCAACATATTATCATCATATTATACCTGATATATGCTCTAGCAATCTCTTAATATACATTTATATTTAAAGAGCAATCTAATCTGATTCTCACGCCGGAGGGTGGTCACAAGGAGGAACCCCCCCCCCCCTTCTCAGTGACAAGCTCACGGTGTCGGTTTTGCATGTTATCAGAAGAACCATCTTCTCAGGGTCTAACCCCTCGTGGGAAACATCTATCTAACCCCCAGGTTACCAGTAATCTGCCTGGGGTCCGGTTAGTGTTTCTTCATTTGCGCCATCCGTGCATAAAGCTAGAACTTTATTTTTCTCCAGTTTTTTTTCAAACTTCTAGAAAGATGGTTAGAGAAATTCCGGTAACCACAACCCCAGCTACTGGGGGGAATACCGGCAACACAGTTTTTACAAACACTACCCCGGCTACCCAAGCCGGAGCAAGTGAAGTAAATTTTACGAACACTACCCCAGTTACTCAAGCTGGGGCAAGTGCAGTAAATGATCGCCTACTGGGATTCACTGATACCCAGTTAGAGAAACGAAGACTCCCCCGCCAAACTCTCGATGAAGTTAAGGCATGGGCGGAGGCACGTCAAAAGGAATTCCAAGCCGAGTTGGACGAACGCTTGCGTTCCGTCCAACAAGCCGACGAATTCGAAGAATACTTGGACAATGACTCGGAGGAATCCGATTCCGACGCGAACCCTCGCCATAGGGCAAAAGGGAAGCGCAAGGAAACGGACTCCCAACCGAGAAGGCATTTTGGACAAGCCTTCAAACCAAAAAGCACAGGTGGAAGTCCACGAGACTTCTCCAAAACATTCAGACCAAACATTGCAAATGCGGGAACGTCCAAATTTGCAAGGGACATTGCGGAAGCAATCGCCCCAAAAAGTGCCAAACAAATGACAAGCATAGGCACATATGATGGTATATCTGACCCCGATGATCATTTGAACAGATTCATAGCGGGGGCAACCGTCAGTAGTTGGACGGAACCTACGTGGTGTTACATGTTCCAAATGATACTGGTCGGGGCTGCTAGAGCGTGGTTCGATCGTCTACCGGTCAACCACATCTACGACTGGGCTGACTTCCAACAGAAGTTTAGCCAACACTTCAGCCAGCAAAGAAAGTATACAGAGGAGCAATGGACAATCCTCAAATGCATTCGAGAGAAAGATGAATCTTTGTTGGACTTCATCACTCGCTTCAACTCGAAGAAGCTAAGTCTGGGTAACATTAGCGAAGATCTTGTTCGCGCTGCTTTCATCCAGGGCGCGAACGACCCAGAGCTCATCCGCACCTTAACGGGTAAAGATGGCATGCCATCCACATGGGATGCCATCATGACAGCAGCAAAACGCTTTGCGGAAACTGAGAAGCAACTGGGTAGAGATCTCCCACAGAGCACAAACCTCTACACCCAGAGAACAAGGGAAGACAACGTCCTTACCGCCCGATTAAACAAAAAGCGAAAGCTAGGCATTTGGCAGTCAAGGGTAAACTTTGACACCTCAACCAGCTTGCAAAATCGGTTAGGCGGAAGGGATAACGTACAGTCAAACAAGAACTCCAGATGGACGCCGCTCACCAAAAGCGTCACCGAGATATTCGCCACCGAGGAACTCCCATGGCCAAAATCTCAAATAATCCGACATCGTCACAATGCTGATCGGAGTAAATACTGTGACTTTCACAGGACAAAAGGCCACAACACCGAAGAATGCATAGACGTAAAGGACATGGTCGAAGCATTCGTCAGAGACGGGACGCTCGCGCACCTCGTGGCGCAATGAACGCTGAGCAGGCTGATGCGTGTAGAACCCCAGCTGGGGAAAACGAACAAAATTCCAGCTTCGATATGGAGACTACATGCTGCGTAAAGAACGAGATCCCGAACCAGGTGCGTATCGGCTCGATGGCACTCCCATCCCAACAACATGGAAGGGAGCTCATTTACACAGTTTGCATGTAAATCAATTCCAAATTTGTAAAGAAAAGGCCAAGAGCCACTTCTAATGGAAATGATTCTCCTTAAAACATTGACGCTGATGATTTTACATTTATACTTTATGAACTAAACACTGATGCCGGTTTTCACCGCATACATAAGTGAGTCGTTGCATGGGGAAGGCGGCAAAACCCGCATAAACCCAAAAAACGACAAACCTTCACGCAGGTCAGTTGAAGGGGAAAAGTTCAGTTATCCCACTAAATGAAACTGCCGGTCTATCCGCATGAATCATGATAAGAGGAAACTGAACACTAACCTATTAACAACCGCGCGTCGAACGGTTAATTTATTTAACACTAATATGCCGGTTTTCACCGCATAATTACGTGGAAAGTCGTTGCATGGGGAAGGCGGCAAAACCCGCATAAACCCAAAAAACGACAAACCTTCACGCAGGTCAGTTGAAGGGGAAAAGTTCAGTCATCCTACTAAATGAAAGTGCCGGTCTATCCGCATGAATCATGATAGAGGAAACTGAACACTAACCTATTAACAACCGTGCGTCGAACAGTTAATTTATTCAACATGGATATGCCGGTTTTCACCGCATAAATACGTGGAAAGTCGTTGCGTGGGGAAGGCGGCAAAACCCGCATAAACCCAAAAAACGACAAACCTTCACGCAGGTCAGTTGAAGGGGAAACGTTCAGTCCTCCCATTAAATGAAAGTGCCGGTCTATCCGCATGAATCATGAAAAAGGGAACTGAACACTAACCTATTGACAACCGCGCGTCGAACAGTTCAAAACATAATTTCTAAAAAGGATGAGGAAAACCTACACGCAGGTCAGATATGGGTAAAGTTTAGCCATCCTACTAAGTGCAAGTGACGGTCCTACCCGTACAATCACGAAAGAGGAAGCAAAACTTCACACCTATTATCTACCACGTTCAAAGGTTAACTTATCCTCAAAAAAGGATGAGGAAAACCTACACGCAGGTCAGATATGGGTAAAGTTTAGCCATCCTACTAAGTGCAAGTGACGGTCCTACCCGCACAATCACGAAAGAGGAAGCAAAACTTCACACCTATTAACTACCACGTTCAAAGGTTAACTTATTCTAAACACTTGGAAAATTGCTAATTTAAACTAAAGTATGCAAGTCACATAACGTTTATAAAGCAAGGAATCCAATAAAAGAAGCGGTCTTACCCGCACAAAGATTTATATTTCATAAGTATTCATTACAAGAATGGCCGGGTAACTACCCGCCTACAAGAAAGTAAATCTATACAATCAAAATCTATCCTAGCAGTGAGAAGGGATCTCCAGGATCAGGCTTCAGGGCCACTTCCACTTGGACCAGCCCCATCAGTAGAGCGTGGCAATCCAAGGAAAGCCTTAAGGATAGCAAGCCCATCATCAGCAGCAGCAACTTCATTCACCTTCTCCACCACCGGATGCGGGAAGGCAGCATACTGGTTCACTGCTTGGTCGTAAACAGCTTCAGTATCAACATTGTACAAAGGGAAGTTGGAAGGCGGGATGCCTTTCTCAACGAACCCTAGACCAAGCAGGAAGCCGGCCTTTTCCCCATCCTCGTGAGAAGCGTTGAGGGCTGCGCTCATAGCATCGTCGTAAGATGTCTCTGAGAAGACCCGATGCACAACCTACAAAGAAAAAATACAAGTGTCAAAACCTTTTCTATTTACAAATAAAAGCGTAAAGACATAAAAACATACCTGAGACAACGCTTCTCGAAGAAGCCATTCCTTGGCAACCAGAGCTTCTTGGAGGGCAGCTTGAGCTTCGTTACGGGCGCGTTCGGCTTCACTCTTGTTAAGGTTGGCAAGCAACACTTCTTTAGCCGCAGCCTCTTCGACGCCCTTTAGCTTCCGCTCAGTATGGTCAAGCACCCCCCTCTGGTCCAAGATCTCCTGGAGCTTCTTGGCGTCTTCCATCGCCAAGGCATCATGAGCCTGCTGGAGAGCCTCTAATTTGGCTTTAAGCTCTTCATTCTCCACGCGTAGAGGCTCAGCAACAGCTTCAGCCTTGGTGGCCCTCTCGGTTGCGTTCCTCGCAGTCTCCTTAGCCAGCTGAAGCTGTTCATTAACAGCTTGGGCAGCCTTGGAGCGGGCCTCGAGTCGAGCTTGAACTTCAACCTCGAGGGCCTTGAAGGCCTTCTCCTTCTCCGCAGCCACTGTGGTAAGTTTTTGGTTCTCCTCCCGGACAGCCCGCGCCTGAGCTTGTTCTTTAGCGCGAGCTGCTTTTAACTTGTCGTTTTCACGACAAAGCAGCTCGACTCGCGGCTGCATCCGGGCCAGGAGAACCTGAAGCTCATTGCTAAGCCTACCCTCTTGGTAGCTAGCCATGGCTTCCCCCAACGCACCACTGGGAGCAGCGTGACGAGCCCATTCCACGCACTCCACAGGGGTGCGAAGGGTTGTTCCTCGGCGAATGTTCCATCGTGGAACATACACTTCATTGGAATCTGACACTGCAAAAAACAAAAAGCAGTTAGGAAAAGATGATAAAAAATATATAGAAAAAAGGGCCAAAGGAACCCTACGCACCTGTAGGGTCAATAACAGGCCGATAGCCGCCGAACCCATCACCTGAACCCAAAGGAAATCCATCCAAGAGGTCAGGCAGATGGGAAGGTGGCAAAGATTGGCGAGAAGCCCCATGCGTACCTGATGGACCGGCCGTCGTTGCCGATGGCGGGGGGCATGGTAGCAGTCGCCGCGGTCGCCTCCGCGGTCGCCGCCGCGGAATCTGCAGCAATAGTAACCGCCGGCTCGGTGAAGGATGCTGTAAAAATCGCACTCACAGCCGGCGGTGACGTCATCTCAGCTGGAACAGTCGGCTCAAAGGAGTGAGCAACTGAACCAGCGGAAGCAGGCGCAGGCGCCTGGGTCGACGCCTCAGGTAGGCTGACCAAGCCTACCGTCATTGGCGGAGAGGTACTCCTCTGCGCTCCACCCTGGAATGCGTCAACATCCACGCCTGCGTAAAGAAGATAACTGTTAACAATATTAAGCTATGAAGATAGAAGCTAAAGGAAATTTGTACTTACGGGTTTTCTTGAGCCTGAAAGTACGGACGGGCGGGGATGAACCCGATGGAGCCGGCCTCTTCACTCCGGTCACCGTTGTCATCCTGGGCTCTTCGGTGACAGTTGTCACAGCCTCCGGAATGGTGGTCTTGCACCACCGGGATTCCCCGCCACCTCTTCGCTCTCGGTCTCCGAATCAGACCGAGGCGCCGGATCGGCAGTGGAGGCCACCTTCTCTTTTCCCTTCCCGCCGGCAGCCTTCTTCCGCACCAACGGAGGACCATCTGCGGATTCCTCATCAGAACATACGATTAGAGGAATTCCAGCAGAGGTTTCAACATTGAGGGGTCGAGGGTTGAAGAGCGCCTTACCTGGCCGCCTGGCGCTCAGGATCTCATGGCCTAGCGGGTAGACCTCCACGAACCGATCCGCAGTTTGTTCGAGGATGGGCAACTCGTTCTCGTCTAGAGCGCGAGTACCCATCCGAGCGGGACCGTCAGCCTCCCGCGGGTTAAGGAGCGACTGCAGGTCGTTCCCCTCTGAAATAAACAGGAAAAAAGTTGAGAAATTCAAAATCAACAAAAGGAAAGAAAGCATACAGTAAGGAACAGAGTTCGAACCGTATTCGAGGACGATCGGAACCTTTTGCGCGTCCGCCGCCTTCCACACCCGGCTCATCCCCAACATCACCATCCCGGACTCCGCAAACCGGTAAACCGGAGATTGGACCCGGGAAATCCTCGAAAACCATTCCGCCTCCTCGTAGTTGGAGGCGTGAAGGCTGGGAAGAGCTTGCCCATTTTTGAACTTCATGGCAAGAGGGATGGCGCGAGCGGAGATGAAGAAGAACTCCCTCTTCCACGCGCGAAGACTGCGCTCAGTCGCGCAAATCTTCAAACCCTTAACCCGGGTTATCAACGTGTACCACCCCTGGATGCACCTCCAAGTGTAGAAGGTCATCAGGCGGTCAACATAGGGCTCAATGCCCAAAATCCGGCACACCCACTCGAAATGGCGAATCTTGGCGATCGCCATGGGATGCAACTCGGTCAAATGAACACCGTGCCTCTCAAGGACACGGTAAACAAACTTTGTCAGTGGGAACTTAAGATTCCCATAGACAAAGAATGCTGCATAAACCCCGATCTTGCCTCTGGGGGCATCGTACACGGTCTGATGGGGTTCAGGAAACTCAGGCTCGAGAGACTCGAGAATGAACTTCCTGACAACATACAGGTACAGATCGCCGGGCAGAGCACACTGGCACTCGCCAGCAGTACTCTTGTCATCAGCTGTAGACTCGAGATCACGTGAAGACATCTTGCCGAAAGAAGAAAACGATTTCGGGAAAATGCTGGCCTGAGAAGGTGAGTATTCACCGGAAATCGCTAAGAAGATGAAGAGAAGAGTGAAAGTGTGGATTACAAAGAACCCTCTCCCCCTTTATATACTAATCGCAATTAATGCGATGAATTTAATGCGGAGGAGAGAGAAATCGAAGGTGCAATGAAACTATGACACGTGGCAAAAAGAAAGCTGGCAACAGCTGTTGACAGGACGCGTACCATTAATTTCGCGGCCACGCGCCCGAAAAATAGCGCCCACGCGCCTGAAAAAGCGTCTGGAATGACCATGTACTGTCACGTCACCATAACTTCCTGCACGTCCTGACACAGTCAGAAGAAACCGTCGCACGACGTTTCAGAGGTTTGGACTGTTCTTATCTTTCCACCAACTCTTCGAATTTCAAAATTCAAAATTCAAAAATATTAAAAAGTAAGCGGGAAAATACCCCTTACCTTGGCGAACAAGTAACCGTAAGACGGATGCGGGTACAGTGTTAAGGCAAAACCCTTCACATACCTAGCACCCGCAGGGAATTGAAGCCAAGAAAACCTTGGCAAACAAGTAACCGTAAGACGGCTGCGGGTACAGTGTTAAGGCAAAACCCTTCACATACCTAGCACCCGCAGGGAATTGAAGCCAAGAAAACCTTGGCGAACAAGTAACCGTAAGACGGATGCGGGTACAGTGTTAAGGCAAAACCCTTCACATACCTAGCACCCGCAGGGAATTGAAGCCAAGTATACCTCGGCAACCAAGTAACTATAAGACGGGTGCGGGTACAGTGTAAAGGCAAAACCCTTCACATACCTAGCACCCGCAGGGAATTGACGCCAGGAATACCTTGGAAGTAAAGTAACCGTAAGACGAGCGCGGGTACAGTGTTAAGGCAAAACCCTTCACATACCTAGCGCTCCGCTGGGAATTGAAACCAAGAAGGATCTTCTGGGCAATGCTTGCGGAAACGGAAATAACATCCCCGCATAGCGGGAACGTCGAGAACTACGTTGTTTGAAGCTCCAGGATGGAATTGGTGGTTTTACCATAATTGATCACTATGTTCAAAACTACCAAAACCTCATGGAGAATCCACACAAGTGGGACTCAACGCTCCTGACTTGCGAGGAGGTTACAGACCTACCCGCATCATACCCAAAGACCAAGCAGGAAACTCGGGAATTTCTGCAAGTGACAAGGACTTCCGCGGGAGGAATCCCTATGGAAAACCTTAAAAAACCCCTTTTCAAAAACCCTTTACTTAAGTCCAAAAGTTCACCTCACTTTATTAAACACTCATTAGAAGAACATTGGACTGGGGGACTTGAAGAGGTAGGTCCCAGCAGAGCCCAGTTGGACCCGCAAGACTCACCTTGAAGAGGAACGTCTGCGCAGAAACCAACTGGATCCGCAGGACCAACCATGCTCAGAGACGTGACGTCCTTACGCGCAGTACGCAAGCTGGTCCCGCAGGAAATGCCTCCCAATGGTGAAGGACTCCGCCTGTCCCCGCAGCCTCGGATACAAGCCATCAGGGAAGGCCACCCGCGCAGCAAGGCTACACGCACAAGGCACTTAGCTCTCAATCACTCAGTGTCACCTGAAGGAATGAGCGAAGCCGGGAACAATCCCGCACAAGGGCGGGAGGGGGAATACTCCCGCCCAAGTAAGCCAGTCCGTACGATACGGGAAGATCTTCTGTACTGTACCTGACGAGGTATGGGAAAAAGATCTGACTAAAGATACGACAGCTTATTGACCACAGTATGGCGAGCAGCATGCTCCTGTACTGTGTCACTATTAGCCGCTGCCTACTCACCAACTACTGCCATACCACGTGCGTAGCCGGCAGTTGGTGGAAAAGGAATAGTACACAGCAGGCCTGGTCACTATCAGCCGCTGCCTACCCACCAACTACCAGCAGGGCACGTGCGTAGGCCACTGTTGGTGGAACAGGAACACTGTTGCAGCCGGCCACACCTCCTTGGAAACCTACCTTCGGCTATAAATACCACAAATGGTATGATCATCTTATCTCAACATATTATCATCATATTATACCTGATATCTGCTCTAGCAATCTCTTAATATACATTTATATTTAAAGAGCAATCTAGTCTGATTCTCACGCCGGAGGGTGGTCACAAGGAGGAACCCTCCCCTTTCTCAGTGACAAGCTCACGGTGTCGGTTTTGCAGGTTATCAGAAGAACCATCTTCTCAGGGTCTAACCCCTCGTGGGAAACATCTATCTAACCCCCAGGTTACCAGTAATCTGCCCGGGGTCCGGTTAGTGTTTCTTCACCTGCATACACAAATATTATGAATTAGTTCTTATAGCAAGTCAATGCACATGTATAACCAGTCCTAATTCTAACCCTAAATCATCCAACCGTTTATAGATACAACTACACTAGAATAAAAGTCAACAATTTAACAAACAGAGAAATACTAATTTACCAAATCGGGCTGATCGATCATTGTCGTCCGTTGGTGTGGGTCGATTAGGGTTTTTCGGCCACTGCCACCTAGGGTTACGAATATTGAACCCGGCTAAGAGTAGGTTAAGATGAAGGTGATGGTGAAATAGACGACAATTTCTTATGTGTGTTTGTGAGAGAGAGAGAGAGAGAGAGAGAGGGAGAGATGGCGGTGGTGTGTGAAGGTGGATTTTAGAGATGTGGAGAATGTGATGAAGAAGATGACGGTGGTGTTAAGAAGATGACGGTGGTGTGACGTAAGGCGGTCAAAAGAAACTGTACAAACCCAGAAGCATGCTGTACAACAGTGGAAGCCTACCGACCCTCAAAATTGTAATTATATAAATTAACGCATGTAGTTGGTGATTAATTACAATTCCACTATGCCATGTTTTTCTTTTATTGTTGCATTATAAGCTTATATAAGGCCTCTTTGTTTTATTAAATGTAAGCAGAAAATTATGAAATAAAATGTCTAGTTCTTTCAATTATTGCTTTGGAGTCTAACCCGCTTAAAGGGTCATACTTTGGAAGACGATCTCAAATCCGGCTACTATCAAAAAGTTGGAATAAATAATATGAACAATTGCTCAAACATGGAAATAGAATAATAATAATTAATTCTTTAATGGTTTGCTGCGACGGCTCTTTTGATATGTTGTCTTAGAGATGTGAATTGTGATGCTCTATAAGGAAATTAAACTTATGCTATTTTCCATTTATTTTACTTTCTAACACTCCTCGTAAAGGTAGGGTATTAAACCCACCACTCAGTTAAATACAACACCCAAATAGGAGGTAACTCGTGCGCTTGGCGGAAAACTTGGCGCCCTAACATTAGCGGGCATACTATGCGCCAAACATACTGCATGTCGCCAAGGACGTGGCCTAATAAAATTAAACATTCCCTGACACCTAGGGAATGGTAGCGCAAAGATTTCCGCCAGCATGGGACAAAAAGGTACAATTTACATGGGGAATACCACCCAACCAATGGGGATTAAACAACACATAAAGGGCGGTACGAAACTATACAATACGTCCATGTCAAAAGGCCATGATGCCCACCAACCACCACTAACCTCCACGACCACACGAGTGGAGAATATAATTGGTGGAAAGCCTGTCAAGGTGGTTGGCCACACTCTCTCTACTCCGGCTATAAATACCAATGGATCTTTAAATTTTAAAGGATATACACTCCACTATTACTACTCTCAATACATTCTATATGTACAATCAAATACTGATTCTCACGCCGGAGGGTGGTTACGAGAGAATCCCCCCCCCCATTCTTCGTAACGAGCTCACGGTGTTCTATTTTGCAGGATATACTCGTCTTCGCTAAGAAGGTTCTATAACCCATCATGGGGAATACTTAACCATAACCCTCGGACTAACGTGTTAAACCTTGAGGGGTGGATTTGTGTTTCTTCATTGGCGCCATCCGTGCATATCGCTAGAACAGTTACTCAAAAATCACTCCATTCTTGATTCAGATGAGTGGCAAAACTACACCGAAAGAGGCTGGCCAACAGTCAAAGGCCAACCTAGAAGGAAATATTGAAATTCTAGACATCGTAGGTAGTGGTGAAGGCATCGCTAACGCGTCCACCCCCCACCCTACTGTTACAGAGACAGCAAAAACGAAATCACGTCCACAACTAACCATGCCACCAAACATAATGGCTTGGTTAGAAGCTGAACAACGAAAACTCGGGGACAAAGTCCATGAGAAAATGGCGGCAGTCGCTCGACCCCGAATGTTGCTCGATGCGGAAGCCAGTAGCAATGGGGAAGAAGAAGAGTACGAAGAACACTCAATGCCAGTTCGTACAAAAGCGCCAGCCGCCAAATAACCACCTGCTCGGCAAAACAGCAAAGTAGGAGAAAAATCACATCGGTCGCGCCTAGAAGTCGACTCACGTCTAGACGATCCAGACTACGAAGCTAGTTGGAGAGGTCTAGACACCGCCAAGAAACTGGTAAAATACCATCCAGATGCAACAGAAGATTTCTCCAAGCCATACCGGCCAACAACATCGGCGAGAAAATCAAAATTCGTGGCAAAAATCGCAGAGGCGGAGTTACCAGAAAATCCAAAAATTCCGCCAACGGTTGGCCAGTACGACGACATATCAGATCCAGACGATCATTTGCAAACTTATACAGCCGCCGGGCTAGCATCAGGGTGGACCATGCTGTTATGGTGCCACATTTTCACATTAACATTGGTTGGGACGGCTAGAGCCTGGTTCGAAAGGTTGCCAGAAGGCCAGATCACAAGTTGGGAGGACTTAACGAAGAAGTTCATCCAACAATTTAGCCAACAACGGCGTCACATCAGTGACTCAGCAGATATTCTAAATGTGACTAGAAGAGACAACGAAACGTTGGAATATTTCATTACCAGGTTCAACCAGGAAGGTCTGAACATCGGAGGCGTGAGCGAAGAACTTTTGTGCGCAGCCTTCCGCCAAAACGTAAAATGTGACGATCTGATACGGAACCTTACGGGCAGAGATGACATGCCGCACCGATGGGACGACGTCATAACCGCAGCCAAGAGTTATCCGCGAATGGAGAAAAGTCTAGGCAAAGAGCTGGCAAAGAACGATGCAAGAAATGATATCAACAGAGCCCGCCAAGGCAAAAGGATACCCTCCGTGTGGTCAAGACGAAACAATGAAAGCCAGCAAAAGGAGTCCACAGCATATGAACCCTTCAAAAGTAGACAAAAAGGGCAGACACATGCGTCCAGATGGACTCCACTGACTAAAAGCTCAACCCAAATCATGTATACGGAAGGTATCCAACTCAAGAAGCCAGCGCCAATCAAGCAGCGGCCAAACACAGACATGAAAATTTATTATGACTATCATGAACAACATGGCCACACAAAAAATCAGTGTTCCAACTTGAAAGACGCCATTGAAGAGTACGTCAGGATCGGAAAGTTAGAGCATCTGATCAAGAGTATCAAAGGGAGATACAGACACCCGCCTCCAAGGGATGACGAAAGGCCAGAAAAGAAAATCAACGACCTTCACGCCAACATGATCTCTGGCAGCGTACAATCTAAAAAGCGCAGACAGGCGGAGCATGCAGCCTAGAAAGAAATACAGGTCATCTTCTCGAAAGTAAAGGGAGGAGCAAACAAGAAAGCGCCATTAGTAATCACGGCAGTATTCGGACACTACCGAACACCGCTCTTTTTCATCGACGCGGGAGCAACGTCCGACATCATGTATCGCCAATGCTTCGATTTACTAGAAGAGAAAGACAGGCAGAGGTTGATACCCGTCAATGCTCCAATAGCGGGTTTCAATCAAAGTATTGAATATCCGCTGGGACAGTTGACATTCCCAGTCAAACTCAGCGACGAGATACATTCACGAACAGAAGTTGTGGATTTCTTGGTCATGGAAACACCCTACCCACATTATGGCATAATATTGGAAGGGAGGCGATTGGAGACTTCAACGCTAACCCATCGACAGCCCGTGGCATGTTGGGAGTACCAACTCTAACGTGGATAGCGATGATCCAGGCCAAGAAAGAATGCAACGTGGTAGAAAGAAAAACACCGCCACAAAAGATATCGAAAACCAACAAAGAAAGAGAAATGGAAAAATGGGTGCTCAATAAAATTTTTTTCGAACAAAGCATAACCATTGGACCAACCATCTCAGACGAAGCGCGGGAGGCGCTAAAAAGGTTGTTAGTCAAGAGCGTAGAGGTATTCGCATGGACTCCAGCGGACATGATAGGGGTCCCAAGAAGCAAGGCGGTGCATAAGCTAAAAGTTAACTCGGTTTTCGTGTCGGTAGTACAGAAGTGAAGGAAGATGGGGCCAGAAAAAGCAGAAACTTGTGATGAGCAAGTCCAACAACTGGTAGACGCGGGAATAATCCACGAGATTCAATATCAAACATGGGTAGCCAAAACAAAGTAATGGTACCTAAAGCAAACGGGCAATGGCGCATGTGTATCGACTTCAAAGATCTCAACAAAGCATGCCCAAAAGGCTGCTACTTGTTGCCAGAAATTGACCTTAAAGTAGACGCGCTAGTCCCTTTTCAGTTCAAATGTTTTCTGGACGCATACAAGGGGTATCACCAAATTCATATGGCGGCAGGAGACCAAGATAAAATGGCGTTCAGAACAAACAACGGAACTTACTATTACAAAATGATGCAATTTGGCCTCAAAAACGCCGGGTCTACATACCAACGGTTGATGGACAATGAATTCAAGTCTCAAGTTGGGAGAAACTTAGAAGTTTACATGGATGACTTAGTCATAAAAAAGCAAGACAGAAGAGCAATGCTAAGAGACATTGAGGAAACCTTCAAAAGGTTACGATCGATCAGCATGAAATTAAACCCAGGAAAATGTTCCTTTGGAATGGAAGAAAGAAAATTTATGGGGGTAATTGTAAAAAATGGAGGGTTCAAAGCCAACCCGGAGAAGTTGGAAGCAGTTTTAGCAATGCCCTCCCCAAAATCTGTTAAACAAGTGCAAACACTTAATGGCCGATTGGTCGCACTTAACAGATTCCTGTCAAGTCATGCGAAAAGATCATTCTCGTTCATCTCAACCTTGAGGAACTGCCTCAAAAAATCTCAATTTCGGTGGACGGCGGAAGCGAAAACAACATTCCAAGAGATCAAGTCACGGTTAGCAGAGTTACCAACGTTAACAGCACCAGAGGTGGGAGAACCATTGATAATATAATTAGCAGCTTCCGATAGAGCAATTAGTGCGGTGCTAATGGTGGAACGAAATGGTGTCCAGACACCAGTTTACTATGTAAGCCGTACCCTAGCGGATGCGGAGACAAGATACTCCACCCTGGAAAAATTGGCCTTTTCTCTGGTACAAACGTCACGGCACCTGAGAAGATATTTTCAAGGCCACCCAATACACGTTCTCACCAATTATTACTTGCAAAATGTATTGAGCAAGCCAGAACTGTTTGGGAGATTAGCGAAATGGGTGATAGAATTAGGAGAGCACGCCATTGAATATACACCTAGGCAAGCAATCAAGGGCCAGGTTTTGGGCGATTTCATAGCAGAAGTACCTCACGAAAAAGAAGAACAATGTCGGATAGAAATAGAGCCCCTCGTCGATTAACAAAAAGAACAGGTATGGAAGCTGCTCACAGATGGGGCATCTAATGATGAAGGCGCAGGCGCTGGGTTAACAATAACCAACCCAGAAGGACAACACTTCACATACGCAATACGCCTAGAATTCAAAAGTACAAACAATGAGGCAGAGTATGAAGTGTTGTTGGCAGGGTTAAGAATCGCCAAGAAGTTAGGGGCCCGACACTTGGAAGCACACGTAGATTCAATGCTAGTGGCAAACCAAATTGAAGGCTCATATGACGCAAAAGACGACAAAATGTCATCTTACTTAGCACAAGCCAAGGCGCTAATGGCAACCTTCGTCACGTGCAAAGTGAAGCACATTAAGCAGAGCGAAAACAAACAAGCAGACGCCCTTAGCAAATTGGCATCGGCTGGTTTCGAACATCTTGCAAAAGATGTCCGCATAGAGGTACTGGCAACACCTTCAACAATGAACAGGGAAGTCTGCGTGTGCTCAACGGTGGAACCAGACAAAAAATCAGAAGCCTGAAAGATTTGCCACAAAGCACTGAATTATACAATTCAGGATGGCATCTTATATACGCGATCGTATTTGGGGCCACTCCTCCGATGCGTAAATCCACAAGACGCTAACTACCTATAAAGGGAAATTCATGAAGGGATCTGCGATGTACATGCGGGTCCAAGGATGGTGGTGGCAAAAATCATTAACACCGGGTATTATTGGCCGGGTATGCATATGGACGTTGAAAAAGAATTAAGACGATGCAGCGCCTGCCAACGCCATGCGCCAAACACCCTGCATCCAAAGAACGCGATGATCCCAGTGACAGCTTCTTGGCCCTTCCAAAATTGGGCGATTGATATAACAGGATCATTCCCTGAAGCACCAGGACGAGTAAAGTTCCTAATCCTCGCAATCGACTACTTCACCAAGTGGATCGAAGCAAAGCCAATTGCGATCATAAATGTGGGGAACGGGGAAGTGGAACGCGCCAATCGAACCATTGTCGGCGGCATCAAGAAAAGGCTGGCGAATTACAAGTCAGGATGGGTGGAACAATTGCCTCATGTTCTTTGGGCTATACGAACCCAAAAAAGTACAAGTAACGCAGAAACGTCGTTCAGCCTGACTTATGGTACTGAAGTAATGATCACAGCCGAAGTAGGGGTGCCATCACCGAGAGTCACACTGCCAAATGATAATGAGGCAGAAAGGCGTTTAGACCTAATGCTCCTAGAAGAACGTAGAGAGTTGGCCGCAATGCGAGAACAAAATTACAAGCGCCAACAACAGAAGTACTATGATGCAAAAGTAAAAGTTTGTGAGTTCAATGTCGGAGATTACGTCCTACGCAACAACGACGCATCAAGAGCGCAAGCGCAAGGAAAACTAGCGCCATCTTAGGAAGGCCCTTATCAGATTAAAGAAGTATTGGGAAAAGGAGCCTATGTACTGATGCAACTCGATGGCTCGCCGATCCCAAGAACATGGAACGCGGCACAGCTGCGAAGGTGTTACATGTAAATCGATTCCAAAATTGTAAAAACAGGCCAAGAGTCAACAAATTTGAATGAAAACGATACTCCACATTTCACAAATTAAGAAAGGAAAGAAAGTTCATTTCATATATTTAAAAATAATTACAAGCGGGTACCAACACCCGCAAAATAGGTTACAATCCTAACTATACAAATCAAGGGGATAACCTAATCAACATCGTTTATACTTTTCCCCGAATGATCAACAGCTGCAGCGCCATCTCCATCGCCGCTACCAGGTCCGGTAGACGGACCAGCCTGCGTAGGCTCCAGCAGCTTCCTCAGCAGTTGCACGCCATTCTCTTCTTTGGAGTACTAGGCAACTTCAGAAAGGATGGGAAACGTAAGAGCATCATACTCCGTCTCAGTGGCTTTGTACTCAGCTTACACATCGATGGCATGAAGAACATAAGCCTCAGGAGGAAGGTTATCATGCAGATTCATCACAGCCTCCTGAAATCCAGTCTTGTGACCAAGTTGCTGAGCAGCAGCAACAAGGGTCCCAACACACCGCGTTAAATCGTCATCGGTAATGATGCGTTGGGCGACCTGCATAACAAGGGTGTTAGTAAAATACAAACGATAAAAATAAAGTGTATATTTACTTGGAAATAATTACCTTGCAGATGGCATGTTTCAACAGCCAATCGCGGTCAGCGGCAGCAGCGGAGCATTCAGCAGTCAAAGACTCAATAGTCTTCTCATGCGAAACCAGCGTGTCAGCCAACTTGCCCGCGTCCGCTTTTCTCAATTCAGCTTCCGCGTCCAACTCTTCAATACGCTTGCGCAAAGCAGCGTTTTCATCCTCGAGTTTGGCAGAAGCCTTCTTGGCATAAAGAGCACTACTACATGCATCAGCAAGGTCAGCATTAGACTTCTTGCAGGCATCCTAAAACTCTTTATAACGAGAAGCACACTCGCGGACAGACTCGGCCAAATCTGCCTCAACATTCGCCAGTTTCTCTTCGGCAACAGTCAGAGCCTGGGGGTGCTCTGCTGCTTCTTTGCCCGCCTTCCAAGCGGCAGCCTCAGTGTTTTTCACCGACTGCTCCATCTCTCTCATCGTGGCACTTGCCTTGATCTTCTCTTCATGAAGAGCGCGATTTTCACGCATCAACTCAGCAAAACTGGAGAGAGATTGGACACAATGAAAAGCAGCGTCAGAATACAAACTATTCTGAGGCTGAATTTTGCGAGCAATACGCTCGCCGGGAGGAATAACATGTTCCAAAAACTCTGTACAAGTGGCAGGGTCTTCAAAATTGGCACCGCGAGTAACCTTCCATCGAGGCCGAAAAATTTGGCTCGCCTCCACAGAATCACGAGGATCCGTATCTACACTCAACACCCCGCTACTCAGGCCACCGCCACTACTACAAGGGAAATCAAAAAATTTACCGTGTACTGTCGCCCCAATATTAAAAGGAGGCGGTGGCACAACCTCTTCACCGTCAAGAATATAAGCCTTATCTGGCGAGGACTGTTTGGACTTCATGAAGTCAGAAAATGATACACCCGCTGACTCGCTGCAAAAAAACCTTAGGCAAATCATCCACAATTGCCTTCATCGGTTCAGCCGACGCCGTTGACTAAGGAGCGGACGGAACCGTAGACTCCGCCAACACAGGCACTGTCGACACAATGGTTTCGGCCTCAGACGAGCCAACCACACCCGTCATCATCGGCAAACTCAACATCTGTACAGCAGGCGTCGTCTCCGACAAGTCACCCACACTTGTCATCATCGGCAAACTGCCAAACACAGCCGCCAGCGAAGAAGCAACAGTGGAAACCGTGGAAGCAGCAGTCGATGAAGAAATCACTAAAACCCTTGTAACATGGACACACATACGAAAAATTAAACATGAGAAAGGTTACGCAAAAGAATATCTGACCAACTATAAGTATTATACCTGGCAACTTAGCCAGACTGCTAATCTTCACGAATCCACCAAGGCGAGGTTTCTTGAAGAGGCGAGGCGCCTCTTCTTCTTCTTCACCCGCAAGGGTGGAAGCCAAACGGTGTAGAACAGTGAACGTCCCTCCCACCCATTGAGGAGGAAGAAGATGAACTGGTAGGTACGAAATTCGTATCCACAACAGTTCCAAGAGTTGTGGCTGCAGAAGACACAAGATCTGTCACCACCAAAATTGGAGTTGTGGCGATCGGACTTGTGTCCACGACAGACACAGCATTCACAGGTTGCGGGACTTAAGGCAAGGAGAAGCCAACAGAAGCTTGTGTGGAGGCGGCGGGGGAAAACGCAACGCTAACGCCGGAATCAACCGGGCCTAGTAATGTCGCCGAAGAAGATACAGGAGGCCCAAATGGAACATTGGAGATGAGGACGACATCGTCATCATCATCCATGGCGTTTCTCGCAGCAGCATCTATCGGAGACGCAACCGTTTACCTGCCACTCCCTTGTGCGCCTTTACCACTACACTTAGGAAGGCGCACAACGTTAGGCCGTTTAACTGAAAAATGTAAGTCAAACATTTGGAAACAAGCAAACAAAGCAAGTGTTTATCAACAAGAAATGTTTAGAGGTTTACCCTCCGGTGGGTTAACGAAACTTGGAGGTGGTGGCAGTCGCGGAGGCAATGACTGTCCCATAGGAAGATGAAACACAAAGTTGCGGGCAGTCCTCAAAAGGATTGACTCCTCACGGGGACCTAACTCCCTCCGGCGTAACAATTTGACGCCCTCAGGCGCGGGTTGCAAGAGAAGCATGGGATCCTCCACCTCTGAAAAAGACAAAACGTCAGATTACGAAAACAAAAAAAACTATACTAACCTTGACCGTCGTTATGGATGACCAGCACCTTCGTCGTATATTCCCAAATACGACTCATGCCGAATAACACTAGCGCGCGCTCCGAGTAATGACGGAGTGGGGAAAGGCTGACCTGTAAAGTAGTGAACCATTTCATCCTAGAATATGGGACCAGTTTAGGCTCAGCAAGCTCTTTCACATCCGTAAAATGCATAGCATGTGGAACCACGGGCACAGGAACGTAGAAGAAAAGGCTCTCCCACTCGTGCAAACTATGCGGTGCCTCCAAAGCAATGGCCTTGGCACCAGGGTGGGTAAACAAATTATACCACCCCTGAGAGAAACACCACCGATAAAAGGCCGATAACTTGTCAGCCGTAGGCGTAATGCCAAGGCAATGACAAGTATACCCGAAATGGCGAAGGCGAGCCATTTCGAGTGGATGAATCTGGCTGAGGTCCAGCCCAAACGCATTCAACACACCCAGAAGAAATCGGGTGATAGGCAAACGAACGTTACCCAAAAGAAAATACTCAATATACACGGAAATCTTGCCGAGAGGAGCCTGTCAAGCCGTCTTACCCAAACGGGGCAACTCGGGCTCGAATTCAGGGCCAAGGCCATAAACCTTGACCATATTATTGAAGTCATCGGGAGCCATACGACAATCGACGAACTCCATCGTATTATTCTTCTTTGTCTTGGAAGGTTGAGAGGATTCAGCCATAAAAGGAAATGAGGGATTCGAGAAAGGAGATGTGAAAAATATGCAAAACTTGGGTGAGAAATGAAATCCCAAAGGGGTATCCCCTCCTTTTATACTAATCACAATTAATGAGGGGAAGGGGAGCAGAAGGGATGAAAGCCACGCGGTCCAATCGCTAGGTGACACGCTAACAAAATGGCAGTAAAAATGTGTTACAGCTGGGCGCGTCACCGGGATTCTCGCCCACGCGCCTGACATAAGCGAAAAAGCTGCACTGAAGGGCAGCCGTCGTCAAACCGTCACGTCAAACCATCGTTTCACTAACATGCATTTAATTCACCTCTTCCCTCCAAATAACAAGTCATCAATATCATGGAAAGTTGACAAGTATTGGTAAAATAGGCTCCGGCATGGGATGATTTTCAGTAATCACCCGCCAAAATAGGCCACGCCGTAGGATGATTATCAAAAAAAACTCGCCAGACCACGCCATGGGATGATTATCAAAAATCAACCGCTAAAATAGGTCACGCCAAGGGATGATTATCAAAAATCACCCGCCAAAATAGGCCACGCCATGGGATGATTATCAAAAATCACCCGCCAAAATAGGCTCCGCCATGGGATGATTTTCAGTAATCACCTTCCAAAATAGGCTCTGCCATGGGATGATTATCAAAAATCACCCGCCAAAATAGGCTCCGCCATGGGATGATTATCAATAGTCACCCGCCAAAATAGGCTCCGCCATGGGATGATTGTCAATAATCACCGCCAAAATAGGCTCCGCCATGGGATGATTTTCAGTTAATCACCCGCCAAAATAGGCTACGCCATGGGATGATTGTTCAATAATCAACCACCAAAATACGCTCCGTCAATGGATGATTTTCAGTAACCATCCACCAATAAAATGGTTTTTACTAACCAAACACCCAAATAGACGATGCCAGATGATAATGGCAAGCGAAAAATAAACAGCTAAAATATGGATTAGCCATCAAAAGCCCATGATAAGTCCATAGTCCCCCTTTCTTCAAGAAGGGAAACTACGGATTAGTGGGACTTGTAGCGGTAGGGTATTAAACCCACCACTCAGTTACATACAACACCCAAATAGGGGGTAACTCGTGCGCTTGGCTGAAAACTTGGCGCCCTAACATTAGCAGGCATACTATGCGCCAAACATACTGCATAGCGCCAAGGACGTAGCCTAATAAAATTAAACATTCCATGACACTTAAGGAATGGTAGCGCAAAGATTTCCACCAGCATGGGACAAAAAGATACAATTTACATGGGGAATAGCACCCAACCAATGGGGATTAAACAACACATAAAGCGCGGTACGAAACTGTACAAAACGTCCATGTCAAAAGGCCATGATGCCCACCAACCTCCACTAACCTCCACGACCACACGGGTGGAGAATATAATTGGTGGAAAGCCTGACAAGGTGGTTGACCACACTCTCTCTCCTCCGGCTGTAAATACCAATGGATCTCCAAACGGTAAAGGATATACACTCCACTATTACTACTCTCAATACATTCTATCTGTACGATCAAATACTGATTATCACGTCGGAGAGTGGTTACGAGAGAATCCCCCCCCCCCCATTCCTCGTAACGAGCTCACGGTGTTCTATTTTGCAGGATATACTCATCTGCGCCAAGAAGATTTTATAACCCATCGTGGGGAATAACCATAACCCTTGAACTAACGTGTTAGACCTTGAGGGGTGGATTTATGTTTCTTCACTCCTCATATCTTTTGGTGCAATCACTATTTCCCTATTGTTCATGCATTAATAGGGAATGCAGGGTTTAAAAGATACTCTTTGCTTTCATCATTCATCGATGTGAAGATTTTGCTTTCAGAAATTGGCTCGATCGAGTCGACTAATTCTCACCATGACGCACTTTGTTAGATCACCATCTTGATTAACTTATGGGAATGCCTATAACCCTCACCATCTTAATTTATTAATGAGAACGACTATAACACCATCTTGATTTATTTTTTTTAGAACAAATTGAATATATAACCCAAACCTTCACATTTTTTGGTAGGCTTTACTTGGGGGCAAGGTGAAAAAAATGAGGTGACATGAAGAGGATGAAATGATGTGATGTGACGGTGATGTTTGTTGTGGGTTTAGCATTTGTTTTCACGCATCTTGCATATGACTGAAATTAACGGATGACATTATCCATCAAAATGTTGAAATACGTGACAAACCCTAAACGCAAGCGTGATTCGTGTAATTAATTAATATTAATACGGAATGTTAAATTTCATACATGAGTTACTTGTTGTAAGCCTAGCAACTGAAAAAATAATTTACTTTTAAGTTAAAAGCACATATAAATAGACATTGAATAAATTTGTAACAAAATAAGTTTATATACGTAAGAGCATTCTCAACCCATTCCCCAAAATCATGGGAGAGAAATTTGCAAATTATAGTGTGAGGTTATGAGCGTAAATTATAAGGTGAAGAGAGAAAATAGTGATATTTTGTAAATTTAGGGAAACTTGTTTGTCCCTAATTATTTTTTAATATTTGTTGAATTGGTTGTGAATAGAGAAGAAAGAAAACTGTAGTGATAAAGGTATAAAAAAATAAAGAAATATAGTGTTTTTTAGTACAATTATAAAAATATGGATTAAAGATGAACTGAAATGCTCTAAGAAACCAGTTATTTATATGTATATGGAGCAATTGTTTTTTTAAATGTGGTCAATGTGTAATATTCAAATTTCGGCTGACCAAGTTAACAAAAGTCAGAAGTCAACACCCGACCGGGAACAGGCCGGACATGAAAAGAATGAGGATTTGACACATTAAATGTCTGAACATGGAGGATATTTCCTATGAAACTTACAACTCCTATGTTTTTCTTCTTTTTTTTGTTTCTTCATTTATTTAAGGAATATTTGTTCTTTTAGAAATTATAAATTAAACATGCCAACTTCTTAAGTCACTAAAAGTATTATAGTTCATAATAGTAAAATGGTATAATAATGACACACATATCCTTAAATTGTTAAAATATAGACAATTTTTTTAACACTTAATTTTATAAAAACTCACAAACTCACAATTACATGAAGAGCATTAATGGATTTTTCATCTAATCCACCAAACTAATTTTAAATTTTTAATTCATATAACCAAACCAAAAACACGAAAGATTAACTACAAATTCAAAAATACTTTCCTAAAATTGTTTAATAATGACATACATATCTTTAAATAATTAAAATATAGACAATTTTTTTAACACTTAATTTTATAAAATCTCGAACTCACAATTACATGAAGAGCATTAATGGACTTCTCATCCAATCTACCTAGCCTATTTAATTTTTTAATTCATATTATCAAACCAAAAGGACGAAAGATTAACTATAGAATATAGATTCAAAAATATTTTCCTAAAAATGGTTTAATAAATGACACACATATCTTTAAATAATTAAAATAGACAATTTTTTAACACTTCATTTTATAAAAACTCACACAAACTTACAATTACATGAAGAGCATTAATGATTTTTCATCCAATCCACCCAGCTAATTTTAATTTTTTTGATTCTTATAACCAAACCAAAAAGATGAAAGATTAACAATAGATTCAGATATTCTTTCCAACGGAGTTGTTTTGCTATTGAACGTGTTGTCAATCCTATAACGCCAAATAACCCACCACACTATCATAATTATTGCTTCAACCAATTTTCTCTTCTCCTTTCGTGAGTAAAAGATTTAGGTAGCGTTTGTTATGCAGTAATGACATGTGAAATGGAATGATTTATTACGTGGGAACGAAATAAGAGGTGTTTGGTTGTACAATGGAATGGAATCATCCATTACACATGGAATCCCATTCCATCAAAATCATTCATTCCCACCCCCCCCCCCTCTTTTTTTTCATTCTATTCATCTTTCAACCTACTTTCTCAACAACACTATCATATAACAACAACCACCGCCACCTTCACCACCACCACCACCACCAACTCCGCCGCCGCACCACCGTCGTCGCCACCACCACCTGACCTCCACCATCGCCATCACCACCTCCTCCTCCACCACCACCACCTTACCACCAAAGCTATCACCGCCACCATCTTCGCCATAACCACGGAAACCATTGTCACCGTCGCCACCACCATTATCACTGCATGGCCACCACCACCTTGACCACCACCACCACAACCACCACCCCCGCTGCCTGACCGCCACCACCACCACCCCCGCTGCCTGACCGCCACCACCACCGTCGCCACCGCCATCACCATTTTCATCTCTAGAGCTACCACCACCGTCGCCATTTCAGTTTTTTTTTTTTTTTTTTTTTGTAAAAAATATATATATTGGGATAAGAATATTTTTGTTATTTCTATTTCATTTCTAAATTTTTTTTCGGATACCAAACAACATAAAGTAATTATTTATTTCATTCCTATATGTTAACCAAACAAGACAAAGGAATGGTAATGATACATTTCATTCCTTTGTCCATTCCATTTCTTCTCCCATTCCATTCCCCCCTTCATTCCATTCCTTTCAACCAAACATACAAGATAACTTTAAAGTAAGTAATAGTTTCAATCTGCCATCTGATTTTATTATAGTCACGCGCTAAAAAATAGCTGATGTAATGATCCACGAGCCCGACTCTAAAATGGAAAGAACTTTTGCTATACAATTTTAGAATTTACTTAAATAATTATATTGTTTATCTAATAAATACATTGTAGTTGTACCCAATACTATAGTACACTTGATACATACAAATACAATGGTATATAGTAGTTCCAATTCAGATTTATTTTCTAAGTTTGAAATAGGGACATTTGGGTAGGAATGTAGGCTATTTGTATTACGGCAATGGTTGAATGATTGCATTTTACATTGAAGTATACTTGTCTTCATGGAAACATATGGATGAGAATAAATCAGTGGATATCATCAATAATGAATGAGTATTACATAGAACAAGTCGAATTGGTGTGTTTTCCTTGATTAGTTGATTTTGACCGTGAATGCGTTGTGCTGCATTCCCAACAAGGTCAAAATTGCAAGTACGACCGTAAGCGAATAAAACATTTGGCGGGAAATTCGTTTTTGTTCGCTCATTTAATAAATTAACGAACATGAAGGAGTTTTGTTCGATTACCTAAATGAACGAATACAAACAAAGCTCATGTTCGTTCAATTATGTTGGTGAACATTCGATAATGTGTTCGTTTACGTCTTTTTCCGTTCATATTTTTTTACCACTAAAAAGTACTTCTTAATAATTGTCTGATCTTAAGAGTATTCACATCTCTTCCATCATCTTTCAACTTATAATTTAACAAAAAAATCATACTTACTAAAATTTATCTCTCATTTTAAAAAAACTCACATCCTATCCACCATCTATATCTATAACTTTTTATTCTTGCCTTCATTCTATTTAATTGTTTATTCCTAGTTTTTTAATATATATGTGTGGGGTTTATGAGTGTAAAGATAGATGGGTACATAGTAGCTTTTTGTAATTCATATCATTATTACAAAAACTCCCACTTGCCACCTTCACTCGCCGGCCGACGAAACCTACTAAACCCCCATCTTCCACTTTCTTCTACGCAAACCAAGAATACTTATGTTTTGATTATTGAAGATTGATATATGATTATTGATGTTTAATATTTCTGTGTGTTCGGTCGGTTTAGGTTTACGTTGGTCTGAACGATCTGTTACCAGTTGCTAGATAATTAGTCATATAACTGTTTGGTTAGATTGAATACGATAAAACGTACAATTACCCTTAACTGAGTCACACTGGCAAGGACTGTTTGATAATCAGTGTCGTGTGTAAAGTAATTGTTGGCGTCTAAGGTTTTGTCTGGTTGATCAGTTTTCAGTTAATTGTTGATAATCAATATGTTAGGTTGCATGAGATACTGTTTGGTTGCTTACTTGAATTCCCGGGTGTGATTTGTTTGTTAATTTCTTGAACTCGTTTACTTGCGTGTTACTTAGTTCTCTAAATTCACTTTAATTGCTTATGTGATCAGCACTAAAACCAGTTACTTCATAATTATAAATCTGTTACACGAATTGCATTGACCACATACTCCTTGTGATACGATACCTTACTTGCTCTATCTATTTAGAATAATTAGGTTTTTGATTGACTCAAACGACGGTCATCAAAATGGCGCCGCTGCCGGGGAGTTAGTGCGCTTAGTGTTTTCGTGTTATTTGATTTCTTTGTTTATTTTAGTTTAGTTTAGTAATTTTAATTTTATTTTTGGTTTTTATTTTATTTTTCCATTTTACGCGGGGTGTGTTGTTTGTGCAGGTAACAGGTTTTTACACACCCGCCACTCGGGCAGATAGTCGCCGCTTATGGGTCAAAACCAAAACCCATCCCGAAACCCGAGCACGCAACTGTCACTATGAGCGATTATGGTGATTTTTGTTATTGTGAAGGCCCGTATCACTATCGGGATTGTCCAGTAGTTGCACAAAATCGACAAGAGCGTTGCCATGGGCGAAGATATATGACGACATGCTATGAAGATAAAAAGATTTTGTCATATTATTCACACTCTGAACAACACACATCACCAAATTATGATGAAGATTATCAATCAGACATGGATGACCAATATAATCAAGAGCCGTATTATGCCAACTGCGAACCGGAGATGCCCTATTCCTCAAGTTCTCAAGACACGGTGGAATCCAAACTTGACAAATTGATAAATATTATGGTTGAGCATAACAAGGAATTAGAACAACAAAGGAAATCTCTCGAGTCTAAGTGGACCAATCAAATTAATGAAGAGATTATACACACTGAACCAGACTAGGATGAGGATGATTATGAATATTCTCTTGAAGAAGATGATTATGAATATTCTCATGAAGAAGATGATTATGAATATCCTCAGTCGGTTGATGAAGACCAACAAAATATTCTGCACTCTAAGCTCGATACCATCATGAACACGTTAATGGAACATAAGAGACAGATGATGGAAGAAGAAAAGGAATATGAGCTAAGACTTGAAAGAATTTTGGCCTCGCTCAATCAGAATATTGAGGACAATACTGAAATCAAACGAGACCAAGAAGAGTTGGCTAGTGGTATTGTGTTTGATGGTGATGAAGAGAATGAGGTTGTTGATCTTCCAAAGCAAGAAAGTGAAAGTGTGATTCAAGTAGAAGATACAACTCCTTCAGAGTATGAAGAGCCCAAGGTAGCCAATGTGAATCCTATGCATTCTCCAGTACTTATTATTCAAAACAACAAGTGTGGGGATGAAGGCTTGGTAAAGAATGAAAAGAAAGTAAGGTTGCAAGATATTGGGCAAATAATTAAGAAGCGGCCTCACAATAATCATTCAAGTAGCATGCCAATCACTGTAAAGCGGTTATGGACTTGGCATGTAAGCTACCGAGCGCATATTGGAAACTCGGTGGGTAAGTGTGCACTTCGACCACCGTGAGGAATTCAGGTATTGTCGAGCTGTAGACATCAATTCAGCGCTAACCGGGAGGCAACCCGGGTTTGTAAGTATCTTTCCAATTTGTTTTTATTTGAGTTATTATCTGCTGTATTTTGATTTATTGTGTATTGTGTTGTATTTGGAACTTTGTGGGTGTAGTTCACTATAAACCCTCACAAGACCCCACTCGTCCTCACGGGCTACCGGGAGCTTTACAGGGCTTGTTGCATATGCTAAATGCAATAGTGATTCCTACGAAAGTGAGTTAGGTCTTTTAACGTTTTTAACTAATTTAACAAAATTTATTATGAAACGACTTAATTTGGCTCGGTAATTGTTTTAATAAAATTAACAAAAAATTCATTTTCGTAACTCTTAAAAGACCTATGTCTTACCTTTGTGAGAAGCTTGCTTCTACACGTCTCGAGATTTTGCAGGTTCGATTGTCAGTTTGGTACTTGGTCAAGACGAGAGTATACGAGT